>NW_019725001.1:631133-668578 GCF_002891405.2 Cryptotermes secundus | reverse complement strand
AAAAACACACTTGTATAATATTATAAAAATTCACTGCACAAAAACTAAAGAAACACGGGTTGTTCGCTCTGCCACTGAAATGAATAAGAAACGTGGTCAATGGTCCCAGGTTTATTCCCAACCAAAGAGGGATGTATTTGGCGGGGGAGGAGGGGAGAATGGTCGGACAGCAGGTACTAGGACAGCAGTCCACCCTGAAACACGAGTCTGAGATGCAATGGGCCGACCAAAAGAAAATGTCCTTGGAAAAAGCTACACAAATCTTTGGTTATTCACCTCTGCTTTACAAAGGGAAGAAGTAACGGTACCAACAGTCCCGTTAAATTTTACTTCAACCATGGGCCTCAAGCGCCAGAGATATACATTGCAAATATCCCAGGTGTGAGGAACATGATAAGATAAATTTTAATGAAAATAAACTATCCCGCGGACCCCTTTTGAATTACTCGCGGACCCCCAGGGGTCCGCGGACCACAGGTTGGGAAACACTGATCTAGACAATCGGCTCAAAGATGGAGGTAAGGTTGTCAGCCTTACGCGCCGGCCGCGCTTTACTCACCAGGAAAATAATTTAACACGTTTTCTGTAGCGTAACTATATTTGTTGTAAGAGGCACAGTTGTCGGCCTGCATAGTTCATAAAGCACTGCACCACTGAGGTGCATCCAGAGTCCATTTATTATTAACTTGGGCACTAGATGAAAATGAATTATCAGATTTACGCGCCGTCGACTTCACCCCTGAGGACAGACCAATTTGTTCCCACTGGAAAAGGGGCCCGATAGATCCCAAAGCCGGTCTGTACGCAATGAAGAAGATATCTCTTGTCACTGCTGGGATTCGAGCCCTAATTCCTCAGTCGCCCATCCCGTCGTCAGTCACGAAATGAACTATCCTGGTTCCTGTATTAAACAGAGATCGCTGATGGTATCAGATAAACTGGGACACGCAGTAGCGTAGTTGTTTGAGCCACTATGCTAGAAGCCGGAAGGTCACGGGTTCGAGCCCCGAGGTGGTCGATATTTTTCAAATTACCTAATTCTACCAGCCGCACTATGACCCTGGGGTCGACTCAGCCTCTAACAGAAATGAGTACCAGGAATTTTCCTGGGGCGGGGGTAAATGGTGGCCGGCACGTAAGGCTGACAACCTCACCGCCATCTGTGGACTGATTTTCTAGAGAAAATGTGTGGGCTTCGACGTCTCAGAAAACTATGGGCCTTCACAGCCTCTTACAGGGCTAACTTTTACCAGATAAACTAACCAGAAATTTCGAGTGCGCCAGAAGCAAGTCTTTCACTGGGATCTCTCTGAGGCAGGCTGTAAGGTCTGCCATCTTAGTCTGGTTACAGTTGGCCAGCCGAGCAATGGCTAGACCGCTCCTCACCGGATTACGATCTATGACCCACGTAGCCAGCGCCGACCCACTCTGAGCGATTACTTTCGCAAACAAGTCTGCAAGAGACAGTTAACGGTATCATGGTCGCAAGTGAAATGAACAAATAATAACATGATGAAGACTGAAAAAAAAGAAAAACAGTATTCAATAGTATATGTACGCATTAGTGCATTGGTACCACTGATTTACCGTTCGGGATTTTTTTGTTTATTTTTTTTTTTTTGCGTAGTGGGGGATGGACTCCAATTGGGTCCATTCGGCACGGTGGCCACTGATTGGCCTATTGTAGAGAATTTGTAGATGGAGAATTTGGTGCGTGCGTGTTGCTGCTTATATTTAATACGTGTATTAAACGTATTAAAGATAAGCAGAAGCACGCACAGAGGGAGCCTACACCTACCTGAACGGTGCTGAAAGCAAGAAGTAGCCGCTGCAGCACTGTAGACCTAGAGCAGGTGTCCTTGTGAATTTTACATTTTAAAATTTTAAAATTAAGGGAAGAAAAATTAAATATAGATTGAAGATTTTAAAAATACCAAAATTCGAAAATTCAATTGACATATGTAAACTAACAAAGATTTCATACATATCTGACAAATACCAGCAAGGGGATTCTGATATATCGGGACCTATTAACAACGGAGAAATGAACAATTAAGAAAACTGGAGTTTTTAAATTTTAAACTATGTGCAGTGTAACAGCTACGTGCGAGTATACACCTGATGATGGCCATTTACGGCCGAAACATGTAGTGTAGAAAAAAGAAGACAAAAGAACTACAGTAAACTGTTGCACTTAGGACGGAGTTTGTGTCATACACTGTGTAGAGTGTAACAATATACCAAATCGCGCGCTTACACAACATGCTCACGAACTTGATTGCGACTAGCAGCTTATGTTCCTGTATCCGTGCATTATTTCGCTCGTTGTGCACGGTATGTAATATAAAGAATATATAAAATAATGGACGCATGTTTATTATAATTATAATCTGTCCACGTATTTATGCTTGAACAAAATTTAGTATCTCGTAGCTACGGTCCATGTATGGAAGTTCAACAGTAATATCATGATTTATGTGCGTGATTATAGACGGGGTATGGATTGGTGAATATATTTGTTGACTTCTTATACACGCCACTCGGAACGACCAGTAATTGCAGCGCTATCGCTGCTCTGCAAACTGCACAAATCGCAACACGCNTTTATGTGCGTGATTATAGACGGGGTATGGATTGGTGAATATATTTATTGACTTCTTATACACGCCACTCGGAACGACCAGTAATTGCAGCGTCTTCACTAGTCGTTGCTTGGTAGTAGCTCTCAACAACGCAGATTCTTCAGCTTCTGTGCTCACATTGTTGCCCTCTGGTTAACACTCAACAATAGAACTGTCAAATTAACCACAGAGCCATCTCTTCTCAGCGTCCCTTGCACAGCTCAACTCTCAACTTACTGGATCAAAGTCAAAGTCAATTTGCGACTGACGGTTACTCAGTAAGTCTTGGTGTCGAACCTCATCTGGCGCTCATGACCAGATATTTATTACTGTTTGATCGTGTTTACTTTTGCTGTGCGCCCTCTCTGACGAGAGGACGGGTCTGTCATTTGTAAATGCTGCTGGCCCTTGCCAGCGCAATCTTTCTCAGGTCCGAATCCCCTTGGAACACGCAACCATATTTTACTGTCTCAGATTTGAGACTTTCCTTTTAGTCGCCTCCTACGACTCGCAGCGTCACGGTGGAGGTATTCGGCCCCGCCTGCACAGTAGACCCAATTGTCTTCCTTATAACCTCTTTGCATTACTCGACTAGAAAACATCGTTTTCAACAGTAACTCTATTGTTGCGTGTGTACTCATTGACACGGGAACGTGTTTACTGATCCGTTGCATGCAGACTGGTTGCATAACATCGTTCTTTATTCTTATGTCCCCCGGTCATTACATAGTAACGGCTCCACACGCTAAACTAATAATAATAATAATAATAATAATAATAATAATAATAATAATAAGAGGTGTCTCAACTCACTCTCGTCAACGAGGGGACTGAGTTGCATGAGGGTAACAGCAGCTCCACCGGCGCTCTGCCCGAAAATGGTAACTCGATCGGGGTCTCCTCCGAAAAACGATATGTAGTTCCTCACCCATCGCAGAGCCAGAGCTTGGTCCATCAGCCCCATGTTGCCGGGAACATCCTCCGTCTGTAGTGACAGGAATCCTGTTCACAACATGGCCGCGTCAGTTCCGTCATGCGCGCCACACTCATTCATCAGCCTAATGTCGACGCTTTATGATCTCGATGCTGACAGAGTCGTTAAATTATAAAAGCGAAGGAAAGAAAAAAACATACTCACGAATTGGTCACTTTCAGTTGTCCTCTGGATCCAAACCCGACATCCAACAAAAATATTCATTACTGAAAGTACTGTTGCATAATAAATCCTAGTTTCAGAAAAGGGATATGTTCTATAGAATGAGGAGACAAACAACAACACATGAGGAAACTACTGTTACACAAATCATAGTGCATCAAGTTCAGACTTGTCCAAAGTTTTATATATAAAAGTGTCTCAATAAACAACGGAAGGAGAAGCAGCTCAACAAGCAGAGACTCCTAACCAACTATAAAAAGAAGAAAAGCACTGCCCGGACCTCCAAGGGCGGCAACCTACCCAACCTCCCGTTGATAGAAGGGGCAAGAATCTCAGCGGTTTAAGATTTTAAAAATTTAAGAGTTTTATTTATATTTTAACTCACCACATTTTAGCTTAATTTAAAATCTTTATATGTAAAAATTTGGACAAATTTGATCCTGATGCACTATGCTTTATGTAATAGTAATTTCATGTGTTGCTATTTGCCTTCTGAAGATTGTCATTAACTGTCAGAAACATGTAAAGGCATCATATATGTGTACATTTGAGTCACACTGGGCGGTGTACTCACATATCATTCTATTATACTGACTAGTGTGACGGACCAGAATGAAGTTAAAAATGGATATGTTCTTTAAAAGAATTTGCGAACTAATCCTCTTTAGACCACAGATAGTTTACCGAGAGGATTTTCTGTTGGCAGAACACCTGAATAAAAGTAAAATAAGTAAAGCTATCCCTGTACCAGGCCGTGAAGGCCCATAGGGTTGTGAGATGTTGAGGGTCCCACATTATGTAGACAATCGGCTCAAAGATGGCGGCAAGGTTGTCAGCCTTGCGCGCCGGGGCCACGCTTTACTCCCCAGGAAAATTATTTAATTAATTCCTGGTACTCATTTATGTTAGAGGCTGAGTCGGCCCAAGGGCCACAGTGCGTCTGGGAGGGATTGTCTTTTCTTGAGGCTAATGAAAGTAACAAGTTCCCCCAAACAGCCAGTAACCATCTACACGGCGTTATATCCTTGAAGAGAGTTGTAAAGTTGTTTCTGTGCTTAAATAACTAAGCACTACGCCATGAAGGGACATGGGGGAGTGAATGGATGGGTCCACATTTTCTTGACCTTGTCACTAGTTGGAGGTCCCAGAGTCGGTCTGGATGACTTGGAGAAGAGAAAATTCTTGCCTCCACCGTGACTCGAAATCCGACCCCTCAGTCTTCCAGCCTGTAGCCAGTCGCTATATCGACTCCTTACCCCAGAAGACACTCTGCATCACTGTCACGTAAGCAAACATCATAAAGCTTACTGAAGGATAAAATGTTGGTACAAGAGTTGACTCACCCAGTGGGCCCAGTCGATACTGAGGAACAACCAGGACGACGTCCTTCTCTAGTAAATAGTTAGGCCAGTACTCTTGAGCACTACCGAGCCGGAAGGACCCTCCGTGGATGTACACCATGACTGGGAGAGCGAGGCTCGCATTACTGAAGAGCTGTATCAGAAATAAAGAGTTCTATAAGTGTTTAGAGTAAGACACTCTTGGCCTGGACAGTTGTTGGAGTGGAGTGGTTAGATTCACTCCCAGGCCGCTTTACCCCATACCGGAAGTAGAACTATGACTCCTGGGCTGTCCAGACCGTAGCCAGTCGCTATACCGACTGAGCTATCCAAGCATCCAAGAGTTTATAGTTCCTTCGTTAATTAACTGCCAAAAGTTCAATCGCCTCAAATGCATGACTTGTTTTCAACGGCAGAAGATGCTAGAAGTAAAATATTCCAGACGTGTAACACAAGAACACAGCTACATGTACCCAAACTCTGGTTCCTTAACTTTTGAACTCAGAATTTTCATCGCTTGTAAAGAATATTGAATTGTTTTGAACCTCTGAGAATAGTGTGCTGTGGGGAGTATTTAGGTAAAGTTTCCGTGTTCCGTTAAGTACCTCGCAATGAAGATGTCAGGGAAAGTGTAACTGATATTGCAGATATTCTTAGCCTTGCTACTTGATCAAAGTGAGTGGTAGGATTCATGTCCTTTCTGCTTTATCCCTCACGAAAGGATAGCAAAACCATAGAATAGGAGGTGGGTAGGCCTTGGATCTTGACTGGGTCCTGAAAAGCAGAGAATAATCCCTTGCCTCTGCTTGGTATCGAGCCTGGATCCTAACCATTGCACTGACCGATGGAGGAAATAACAGGAGGAAAAGGGAAGCCTGGCAGGTTGCATGCTTCGGAAGGAGGAGAAATGCATATCAGTTTGTGACAGTGCAACTTGAGAACTGTGCCACATAGAAGGGGGCAAGATGATATTATATTGGATCTTAAAGTTATTAAGAATTGGAAAGACGTAGCTGGTAAATATGGACCAGGGACAAGAGTTATAAAGCCGGTAATTAACCTTCTGGTTCCAGAAGGAGCGAGAAACACAATATATCGACTAGCTGAGCGACAGTAAGTGTCTCAGGAAGAATCTACTGTATCGAATTTGTTAATACAAATCCGGAGCAGCTTTTACTACGGAACGAGAAACTAAGAACAAAACTCAGTTTTAAGAAGAAGAAGAGAAGGAAAATAATTCGTTACTTATTGGTGCTCCAAGTTAGTTGGCGTTTGGACCTCTTTTCCTCTAAATGTCTGGCTGAAAAAGAAACTGTAAATAGCAGATACAAACAATTAATGTTGTTGACCTGTTTCCAAAATTTGGAAGGAATTTAGTGGGCCCTATATTTTAAACATTCTTCCAGGAAAAAAAACGTTAAAGCTGCCTTTCCTGCAGGACTGTTGCATTTGGAACGATGGTGTAACTTTATATTTTACCTTTGGCGTGTACACGTTGAGAGTGAGACAATCTTCCGTGTTTTCAGGCGTTAGAAGAGACGTCCACTCTTTGAATTCTTGTTCTTGATTCGATCTCGTAAGGGCTGGGCATTTCTTTCCAAATTTTGTGGCATCCAGGGTTCCATTCCATGGATCAGCTGGTTCTGGTGGCTGTAGAAACATAATAAATATTTAAAAGATGTCTGCATAGCTAGTAGCATGCAGGCCGCGTTTCCTTTCTTCAAAATATTTGCTAAAGCTTTCACCCTCTTAAAAAACGACGAAAGTTCCCATAAACATTATGAAGAATGCTTAATAGTAATTTTTCAAATTATTAACAGGACAACTAATAAAATTAAGTAAGATCTAAAAGTTTGTGACGAAGTTACAGTAATGCAAAAAGATTATGTTTCTGAACATTATACATCGTCCTGCTTTTATTTACAAACACGACGTTTCGGAGACTGGATTCTATTTTCAACTTCAGGTAAAATCGACTATTGCGCTAAATCGATACGGCTAGTTCCTCTGTCGGGACGCCATTACCAACACCAGATAAGGGTAAACAAGTCAAGCACAGCACATCCCATCTGCGAGAGTCAAGGCAAAACATAAAAATATTAAATTCCACACGTGTGAGGCCTCGACTCGTATTTCTCTAGTGCAAGCTCTTATACTTGCGGATTTTTTTTTTAATATTTATATGTTTTTTAGCTCTTGCAGATGGTTTGTGCTGTGCTTGGCTTGTATAACCTATTTGGTGTTGGTACAGATGTCCGGAAGTATGGACTAACTCTACCGATTGGGCAAATCTGAGTAAGTTCCACCTGAAGACGGAGAAACAATCCGGTCTCCGAAACGTTGTGTTTTTCAATAAAAACAGGACGGTACTTCAGAGAAAAAAACACAAGACGATATATCATTTCCAGAAACACAATGTTTGTAATGAACGTATGCATGTAGGATCGCTACATTCTAGCGTTCTATGGACATTTCGTTAAAACGTTCGTAATATTGAATTCTGATTTTTAAACTAGAAATAAACCTTAGGAAAATTAATAAATTCGCATGATAGAGAGCTATTAATATTCGGCAGAAATATTCCTAATATTGAGTTTAAACAGCTCACTATGTATAATGGCAAAAGCGGACGTCTCACACATGACAACACATGCAGTAAGGTTAATGAGACTGGCGTATTTCGAGAAGAATACATTCACGCTCCTGCAGTATTTTTTTTTATTGGCGCTACAGCCCCAATTTGGGCCTAGGCCTACCTCCATGAAACTCTCCGTTTCACTTCGGTTTTACTAGATCTTAGACATACGGTAGGACTCCTTGGGCGGGTGATCAGCACGTCGCAAGGCCTCTACCTGTACACAAACACAGAAAAACGCACACAAACATCCATGCCCTGAGTGGGATTCGAACCCACGATTCCGGCTTCCGAGCGAGGGAAGACAGTGCATGCCTTAGACCGCTCGGCTACCGTGACTGTCAGTGTATAATATTGGTACTTCTATATCCAAACCGTAACATTATGTACTCTCTGAATATGCCAGTTTATAGAAGGCTCATGCATGTTTGATGTATAAGTTGATGCAACTAATGGGGTCCTGCTGGATTTACACAAACAGCATTTAGTCAACAAATCGAGCTTGTCAGCTAGTTAAACTCCAGAACACGTAATCCAACGGGAATACAAAGCGATATCTGTACTAGCATGAAGCAGGCTTTGTCAGTTGGCCTACGTAACCCTTAGAAGTGTGGATTCATCCAAATAATATTTAAAAATTCAGTTCTTCGTTTCCAGGCAATATACGAGTACATTACAAAGACCAGTCGTCAATGTTGTTTAGAGTAATAATCGCTGTTCATTCTAAGAACCTTATGAAGCACATAAATATTGTGACATATCAAGCCGTTGCTAGGCAACGGGATGTGGAACAAGTTACCACGAAGGCAGACCCTTGCTAAACGGTCGGTTGCCAAGTTGCGCAACAGTGGAACCAGGTTACGCAACAATAAGGAAAGTTTTGGAAGGAACTCGACCAGCAGTATGCACTGAACGATGTTTATTGCGTATAAAATTATTTCGGGCGCAAATTTAATTACTGTATATTAATGTATATATATTTCATACCTGTCAAACACAGTAATCAGTTGAAATAACTCAAGAAGGTTTCAGGTGTAATGTAATATATTTTAAATAAAATTAAGCTGAAAACATAGAAGCTTAAATATAAATCTTTGTATGTGGGGGATTACGCAATGTTTAATATTTTATATTTATTTTATATTATAGACACACTGAATACTTGTAACATATGGATCCATATAAGAATTAAACTCAGTTCTTTAAGATTTGTAGAGTGCATCCCCAGATGATGGTGGCTCCCTGAGGGCCGAAACATGTTGCGACCTTATACGTTAATCCAATAAAATCTCATTTGATACGAAATAGTGGAAGTGAGTAACTTTAATTGATTGCTGTGTTTGACAGGTATACAAAATATATACAATGGTAAACACACAACAAAATGCATCCCTTGAAGATTTCCGCTTACAGCTGCAAGCTTCTGAAGTAATTAGATGGGAGTAGATTAATTAGCACGATAACAACACAGTTTTTCAACTACATAAACAACTGATGTAGGGCCTAATGCAACATTGAATTTTAAATTGTAAATTTTTAAGTATAAAATCTATCGAGGAAGTATTAGCAGGCACAAGGTGTTTTTCATATACAAACAAAATTTGGCAAAATATTTAACCTTAGTAGAAGAATTTGCATTGTACTGTAATAACAGCTAAGAGCAGATGAATTTTGCTATGTAAATTCATGCTAACATATCAAACGTCTTGTAGCAAAAACGCCTCAAACAAAACCTTCCATCTTCCGTTCCTATAACAAGTGTAGATATTCATTTAGAAGCAGTAACCTTGAATATGTAGTCCGGCCAGGACCGCTTCCTTCCACATCTCTTGCAGTTCATTATCCTCTGTTAATCCTATCATTAGATGCTACATAATTTGAGTTATTGAAAATGTCGTGAAACAAGCAGTAAAATTAAATAAGGTACAAGGGGCACGCGGTAGCGTAGTTGGTTGAGGCACTATGCTACAAGCCGGAAGGTCGCGGGTTGGAATCCCAATGAGGTCATTGGATTTTTTAATTGACCTAATCCTTCCAGCCACATTACGACCCTGGGGTCGACTCAGCCTCTAACAGAAACGAGAAACACAAATTTTCCTGGGAGTAAAAGTTTGCAGCGGCGCGTAAGCCTGACAACTTCACCGCCATCTGTGAATCGATTATCTAGAAAGTGTGGGAGCTTCGACGTCGCAGGACCGTATGGGTCTCCACGGCATGTTACAGGGATAGCTTTATTGTTTTTTTTTTTACAAACCGAAAGATAGAATATGAAAATCTTATGAAGGGAGGTAACCAGAGCTGTCTTCCGGATGCGCGTAACTTGTGTCAACGAAGGGTATGCTGTAAGTACCAACATCATCACACCTGCTGTCGTTCCTAAGCGACAGGCGCCTAACCTGGTACATTCTGTATAAGAACCCACCACAGTTACTGGAGTACGATGACGAAGATAATGATGCATTTGAGTGCTGCGTTGGGAAGATTTTATTAAGTCGCAGCAGAACGAGAAGACATGCCATTGAAAGAACTGGCGTGTACCCAAGAGAAGGCACTTTGTGAGCCAGACACACACTGATTCTGGCTTTTGTGTTCGTGTAGTCACACATCAGCTGGATAATCTATTTTGATCACTTGTGTGAATGCCGTGGGCAAGAAGACTGTGGATTGAATGCGCTTCAAAGTACAAGGTCAGTCTGAATGGTGAAAGTACTACTGTCCCGTGCCAAGAGGCTTCACACGAGTCTTTGAAACTGTCACAAACCCAGGCTTTTCTCGTATGTGCAAGTCTCTACGGCGAAACCAGGCGTTACACGAAGTAACATGAACTGAACTCGGAAAAAGTAATTTGTAGTCCGAATATATAGGAACATTAGACCTATTAGGAAACATGCATAGCTTAAGGAGTTTTAATGGTTCAAACGGTAACCGGCTAGATTCGTAGCGGTGCAAGATTTTTCTCTTCTCCACAGCGTCCAGTGGGTACATGGGGCTATTTCTTTGGGGGTAAAGAGCCAGGTGTATGAAACTGACCACTTACCTCCAACTGGTTTTGAGGTGAAGAAAGGTGGAGCTATATCTCCACTCTCCCATACGTTTTAATGACATAGTATTTAGCTTTATTTATTGCTAGTGGGGTGGGACTAAGTCCCTTGTACTGCGGCCAGTTCTGGCCCATTGTACAAGCCCCAGATGATAGGTGAGGGTGATTGTGGAGCAATTGGTGGAATAAAGATTGGCAGGGGAAACCGAAGTACTCGGAGAAAACCTGCCCCAGCGCCACTTTGTCCACCACAAATCCCACTTGACCAGACCCCGGGATCGAACCCGGACCACCGCAGTGGGAAGCCAGTGACTAAACGCTTGAGCTATGGCGCGGCTTAGTATTTAGCTTAGATAAGCACACAGACAATGTTATCTGATCTTACGTTACGCATAGATTAACACTTATTCCACTTTCGCTAATTTTTCTCTGCTTTTCAAGAAACACACGGGACTTACAGAACTGGTGCTGTGGGCATTAAATATGTGTCAATTTTCTCTGTAACTTTTGTCTCAAGCAGTCTTCCTCCCTTCCATAAAAGCTTAGCTAATTGCGCTCCAGACATAGAAAGTCAAGTGCGCTTTGAGGTACACTGTCCGTCAGTTTCGTACGATTTTCAACCAAATTTGCAACTTTAGCTAAACTATCTGTCGTCACTCTTAATGATAACAGACTGAGTGGTTCTTGAGTTATAAAGTTGTAACCAGTTGACGGACAGGCAGTGTTGATGCTAATAGGGGCATTTTTGCAGATTTTCGTCATGAACGGGCTGATAACGAAACTAATGAGCTTAGGTTTTGGACAGGATGGTATGAGAAGGACTTCGGCTGCAGTTTCCGGTAGGAGCAGGCGCTACTCCTCCTGTCCACAGAGCCCATATCGGCTGTACAGGGAACACTGTAATAGCTGGGGGGGGTGAAGTTGGCCACTCCCCTCCGTCTACTGCCAGGCGTGGGGCTGCACTGGTGCAGTGTCAGTTCTGTATATTATTTTTACCTTATTCATTTCGGAAATATATGCGCAAATTTAAATTCATTCCTTTCGGGATGCTAAAATAAGCCACATTGAAGGAGTTAAAGTACGTCTTGCTTGAGGACAGATACCATGGAACAAGGAATGTAAATAATTACATAACGAGCTTGAAGTACTTTTCTCCGCTTATAGTATTCGTAGGAAGATAAGATAGAAAATAAGCAAGCAGACCGAAGATCACAGCCGCACAACTTACTCCATGGAACTGTGCCCTTGAGAAACCGAAGCTACTCAAGAATTTCCCAATATTTTATGGGACCCGAAGGTTCATTACCGTGTTCACAAGAGCTCTCCACTGGTCCCTATCTTGAGTCAGATCAATTCAGCCCATGGCATCTAATCCTATCTCTCTAAAATCTATCTTAATACTATCCTCCCATCTATGACTTCGTCTTCCCAGTGATCTCTTTCCTTCTGGCTTTCGCACCAGTATCCTATATACATTCCTTTTCTCTCCCATTCGTGCTACATGCTCTGCCCTTGACTTGATCATTCTAATTACACTTGGGAGAAGAGTACACGTTATGAAGCTCCTCATTATGCAGTTTTCTCCAACCTCCTGTCACTTCATCTCTCTTCGGTCCAAATATTCTCCTCAACACCCTGTTCTCAAATACTCTTAGTCTATGTTCCTTCCTTAATGTCAGAGACCAAGTTTCACGCCTATACAGAACCACAGGAAACACTATCGTTTCATATTCTAATTTTTATGTTTTGGACAGCAGACGAGAAGACAAAAGGTTCTGGACTGAATGATAGCAAACGTTACCCGAGTTCAATCGACTCTTAATTTCCCCCTGAATCAGGTTTTGATCTGTTATCGTTGTTCCCAAATATCTGAACTGTGCCACATTTTCAGAGGATCTTTTACCTATTTTTATTTTCATCATGTTGCCCTGCATTTTGGTGACGAGACAGCAACACATACTTAGTTTGCTCTGTGTTTACTTCTTGACCAACCTCATTACTAGCGTCATTTATTGTTCCTATGTTCTTCTTTATGGTATTTGTGTTATCTCCCAGGAGATTCACGTCATCAGCACAGACCAGAAGCTGATGTACCCCATTCAATTTGAGTTCCACCTGGTTTTCCTTTATCTTTCTAATGGCATAGATCGAAAGGAAAGTTGAAATCAATGGCAACAGAGCATCTCCTTGTTTTAGACCATTTAGAATAGGAAATTTATTAGACAAAATTCGTCTACACGGACTTAACTGTAAGTTTTACGTAAACACATTTTGACGAGTCCAACTGATTTATGGAACCCAGAATTCATTGCCATGGTCACAACGTCCCACCATTTTCCCAATCCTGAACAAGATGGATCCAGCCCACATCCTTGTACCCTGCTTCATTATTATCCGAAATTAACGGCCGTTGGGATCCGTTGCGCTGACCACGTGACATCCTCTATCCGCAAAAAATGGCACTAAATTCGCCAACAAGCGGCGGTCGCTCGGTCAGTATAATTCGCTTGCGGACTACAGGTCACGGAGTTCTTTTTCCCCCTTTTCTTGAGAAGGTGAAAGTAGGCTTATGTGAACTTCGTGCTTTCTGTATGTCTGCGAATCCCGGCCACTTAATTTTTGAATGCTTGAACCAATCTTTATGAAACTTGGTATGTACATCATGGCACCTGAACCCGTACTTCATAAATCACTCCCATCAGTCTGTGTGTCTGTATGTGTATACATCCCATTGTTGCTAGACAAAGGATCGGTAAAATGCATCCCTCTTTTCAGTGATAGGCAACGACTGAGTAAACATTTTCTCGCGGCAATAAATACAGTAAAACTTGGTTATAGCAACATCGGTTTCTGCGACACCTTGTCTATTGCGTCAAATATTCAATGGTACGAACTAATTCCTCATAAAGCAACTGTTTTTATACCTTGCTTAATACGACATGCACAAATGCATCAACCTCGTATGTAACGTCATTTTCATTCCTGAATTTCTCTGATATCGTGGGAAAGTTCGATGTGTCTGCCCACCCTCACTTTCTCTACTTGCTGACGTGACTGTTCTGGAAGAATACGACCGCGGGCTGCAAGAGGAGCGTGGGTTTTATGCGAAAACAAGGGTGAAGCCATTAGGGTTGTGAACTTGTGTTATGAACCAGGGGAGGCAGCAGTGAAATTGTGACAAAAATTGAACGTAATTTAGAAAGTGTGTACTGGGCAAGTAACAGGAAACAGATGAAGATAACTGATTACTGTACTCGTATCTAGGTACAGTAAGGCACAACAATTGATGTAATCTACTGTAATTTGGTGAGTAGACCTACCTTTAATATACAGTATTGTATACAGTGTATTGTCAGTGAAAAGCGCTGTAATATGTCTTTGATATTACACATTTGGGCAATTCCACGTTAATGTTACGTTAGTCTGTACTTAACTACGTATTTCACTAAAAAATGCAACATTTTAACTCGGTTTTTGGTAGATTTTTATGTGACTAACATAAGGCTACTGTGGAAGTGCCCATTTCGGTTACAACGACATCCGTTTATAACGACACTATTTTTAGGTCCCTTTGATGACGTTATAACCAAGTTCTACTGTACACACAACAATTGAAGGAATATTTGAAGCGTGTGTCTGTCTTTCTATCCTCCTGTCGTTGCTAGGAAACAGCTCGATAAAGACGTTCCCACAGAGTTGAAGAACTGTTGGAGGCGCCGTTTTCTGTGCAGTTCGTGTCATGTCGAAGGAAAGTAGGAGACTGGGTCTTCCCAGAACTGTTTGTAATATTACCTGGCTTCTAAGCCTAGATATTCCGCGGTTCCATCTCCTTTTAGCTTTACTCGTAGTAGCAAAATTTTGCAAGCATTTCTTATTCATTTTATATATGTATAAAGCACATCTCAGCTTATCCTATTTTGTGATCATTCTAATGAAGTGTGGTAAAGAGCAACAATTATGAAGCCCTTATTTATGTAGTTTCTCTATTCAGTCCTCTTAAGTCCAAATATTCTTCCCCCGCCGCACCCTGTTCTGAAACACTCTTAAATTGTGTTCTTTCTATAATGTGATAAAATCAAATTTTACAGTCGCATCAAACAACAGGTGAAGTTCTCTTTTTGTGTCTTATCATCTTACTCGGGAGCCGGGGTAGTGCAGTTGCCATAGCGACTGAGCATGGGCTGGACAACTGAGGGGTCGGAGTTCGAGTACCAGGAGGGTCATTTCTAAATGTCGTCTAGACCGGCTTTCAGCCCACCCAGCCTCCTATCCAGTGGGTACCGGGTGCTCCTTCCCCGGGGATAAAGCGACTGGGGCGTGAAACTGATTACTTACCTCCGACTAATATCGGTGTCAAGAAAATGTGGATCTATACATCCACTCCTTCATACGCCTTCTTTGTACAGAGCTTAATTAGTTAAGCACAGAAGCAACTTCAACTTGTTAAGACAAATAGATAATTAGATGCTGATTTTTACCTTGAATCTTAGATGTCCGACGGGTGGCTTGGCGAATGGTATCCCCTGGAACTGATATATGGCCCGGCTGGTCCAGGCTGACGTGTTGAGGGAACCCCGCAGGGCCCCCAGACCCGGCAACTTCAGTGTGACCCCCGCCGCATCTGCATAAACTGCTTCTGTTGAGAGACAGCACAGCCATGTTGCGGTCACCCCGAAAAGTGCGAAACGCGACGCCCAAGCCCACATTGAGGAGCGATCCACTGAGGCAGCCCGTCCGTCCTTCGAACACTCTCCCTTCTGTCGTTACATCCCACGTACGTGGAGGGGCAGAGGGGAAACACACGCAAGTCAGGGTGGAAGGGGGAAGCTAACAAAATTGGCTTCACACATAGATTCCCCTAGATGTATTTTTGGTTACGCAGTATTGAAATTGAAGTCGATCCCAGTGGCCGCGTGGTCTGAGAACTGAACTGTCTTCACCTGCTCAAACACTGGGGACTTGGGTTCGAATCCCACACAAGGCATGAATGTCTGTGTGCGTTTATTCTGTGTTTGTGTTGTTCTACATGTAGGCAGCGGATTTGAGACTGGCTGATCGCCCGACCAAGGAGCCCTACCGACTCTGTACACGCTTAAGGAACTGAAAAAGCGGCCGAGTTCCAACAAAAGAACTGCAGAGCTATAGAGGGGTAAAGGTAAAGGTAAGGTCGTCCCTGTGCTCAGCCAATTAAGCACTGCACCATGAAGGCGTATGTTGAAGTGGATGTAGAGATCCACATTTTCTTGACCTCGGCAGTAGTTGGAGGTGAGTGGTCAGCTTCAAGCCCCGGCCGCTTAACCCCTGGTACACACTGGATAGGAGCTTGGGTGGACCTCAGAGCCGGTCTTGACCCTATAGTCACTCATTTATGTGACAATATTCCGCCTCCACTACAAAGACCAACCGGTTAATGCTGTTCAGGGATACAACTGCTCTTTACTGTCAGGATCACAAGAAACATATAAATACACTTTATGGGAAGAAATCAGAATTTCAGCATGTTACATCACCCAAGTGTCGAACTGGTCTCCTTGGATAAGGCCCTAGACTCTAATGCAGTAGGTTCCAAGTCTTAACACACAGACTGACGCACTTGTGTGCGTCTTCTTTATTTTGAATGGGTGGAATTCGGACCCCTCCCCAAGGTGTGGGTCCCTTCTGCTGGCTAACATTCTCATAACCACCCTAACAAGGGGGGAAACAAAGAATGTCCTATGGGTGCCCCCACATCACTCCTATGTTGTAGTTTTGAAACTGAGAAACAGTTCTATATTGTGTCAGTCTCTTCACCAAATGCAGGGCAAATTTGAAGAACACAGAGACAGCAGTTATAAGTTCGAAATGTGCCCAATTAAAATATTTTGTAACGACAGTAAAAATAAAAAAAAAATACTTTGAAGTACAAATGAAGAAATTGTTACATTTAGCTAAATACATTCTAGTCTCATAATCTAAAAATAAAAATACAGGTTTACAAACACTAATAGTACCTATTGCTTTATTTGGGCACGAAAACTTGTACCTCACCCTAAGAGACTACGGTACGTTGAGGGTGTTTAAGAACACGGTGTTCAGGAGAACATTTGGACCCAAGAGACAAATAGACTACGGAAAAAAAAATCGCTTCTCAATTTGCAGACTTTGCCAAATGTTATCAAGGTCATAACACCAACTGTTCTGAAAGAGATTTATGCGGTTTCATTAGGGATAGTACCGTTTCCTTCCATATCCTTTCCAATTCATTATCCACTATCATCCTTCTCTGCGACGCCGTATATTCTGCGTCACTGAAGACATTGTTAAATGTATGAGAAATAAATAAATAACAACACTACGTCTGCTGAGAAAAATAAATAAATAAATACATACATACATACATACATACATAACTACACTCCGTCCGTTGTTGTAGGTGAATATCAATATTTCGAATGAACGTATTGCTCTCATGTTCAGGCCTTCTGCCCTTAAGATGGAGGCAGTATGTTCCTCCGAAACGTTGATTTGGGTCTACGAGACTACACGGTGTCACAACTCAGAATACTACAATGTGAAGCGAAGAATATGCTGGCGGTTTGGAAGTCCTTGAGGGACCCAGTCCGGAACAGGGAACGTTGTGTGGCGTGGTGCTGTTTTGCTACAGGGATCGATAGGTCGATACTGTACGTGAATTCACCACAACGGTCAGCAGACTTAATCTGTAGGTCTGTGGAGGGATTTTATGAATGTTATGAGAGGTTAATTTCATCTCTGCTCATCCTGTTGTGAATATACATAATTGCAGGGGCTACAGTACGATATGTTTTGTACGTTTCCATAGGATTTATGTTGCACAGAATTATGCTGGGAAAAGTTTTCTCATAACTGTGTGTTTCGTCTCGTAATTCTGCCGTTCGTTATGTCGTCTCTTGTTTATCGCTCTATTGTCAGCACTGTTAACACCTCCACTATGCATTCCCCGATCTATCAATGTTTATAGACACTAATCCATCAGCTATCCACTCACCCACCAGTTCAACCATTAATCCATCCATCCACCTACATATTCATTCGTCCACCTACCCAACCATCCAGTCATCCAACCATTCATTTACAATTTATTTATTATTAATCGGATCATTTAACCTGGGAATAACTTATGTGAGTACAGTAATAGAAATATAAAAACTGAGCGTAAAAGCTACCTCTGCAATAGGCAGTGAAGGCCCGTCATATGTTATTCAGCTGAATTCCTTTCTCTAGGAAAGATATTATGCCTAAGAGGTAGTCTGTCTATACGGTCTGCACGAAACTTGTTCGAACCATATACCTTGAAAGCCATTCTTTCCTCCTGAGTTTTATTTAATTTTTTAAATTAATAATAACAATATGGGTTGCGAGAGAATTTCTCTGGTGTGAGCGACACTAGCGCCATTTAATTTAGAGTTTCGAAATGGCGTTTGGTAATAAATCTTCGAAAAGTCTCGAAAAGAGGAACTTTGTTCAGATGATGTTAGTTAGTTAGTTAGTTATTTAGAGAGGGTGGGTTTCCCCATGCACCGCGACCAGTTTGATCTATTGTGCTTCCCTCTATGATATTCTACCAGACTCTATACCCTACCGATACTGGTACTTACCATCAGTCCCGACCAAGACAGCGAGTTCGGCCTCTACTGGCTTGGCGGTATGTATAATGCTTCCCCCATCTATCAGAGGTGTTAGAGACTACTGTTGGGCGGGATGTGTCCTTGAATTTGGCTCAGTGACCTCCTCAGGAGATATGAGGTTCTTTTACGTGCCGTAAAGCTACGACACGGGACTCGCGGCTTAAAGTCCCTCCCGGAAGACTTGTTCCCTGAATTACTAGTAGAATATTCAGAATATGTAGAACAAGATGGCGGTCGTACGAATATTTTCTTCAGCTTTCAGTTTCATGGCGGTAAGTGAAATTTGGTTGTGAGAGTTCATAAACATATCTACACTGTATGTGCAAAATACGCCTGTTACAAACGTGATGACGATACGAAACTTCACAAAACCGCAATAAAAGAAAAATAATTTAACAGCAAGCGATCTATAGGACTACAAATCTGTATGACAAGAAAACGAGCATTGCGTGTCCGAAATTCCTTGTTACACAATACTTGACCATATGTGACGTATGCAGTTGAAGCGTCGTATTTAAAATGTCTAAAAATAAACCAATATTGAGAAAAAAATCTAATCTTCTTAGAAACGAAGAACTTTTGCTTGCGTAACGTTGAAGAATTACGTGCTCTAGAATATACATGATAAAACAGGGTTTTAAGATTGTATGTAATGTAAATGAAAATACGTAATGTACAAAAGGAAGGAAGGAAAATATTTAGCAGTATAATTAATCATAGATGCCAACAGAAGAAAGAGCATGTTAAGCATTTAATTACTGGCTCTTGGTCTTTTCTGGAAGTTTGACCGTGTGGCCTAATGGATAAGGCGTCGGACTTCGGATCCGAAGATTGCAGGTTCGAGTCCTGTCACGGTCGAAAATAAAGTTTTTTTAGTTTCATATAATAACGATCTCTGTACATCATATTCTTATATATATCTTTTCGATGGAACGAAAGTCGGAAAATCATATAATTTACACAGTACTACTAACATAACCCATGCGTCGCGGCACGAACTTAAACGTTTCCTCGCTAGATGTCACAGGATGCAGTGGCCATCCTTACGTATATAGTACACGTCTTCCATACTAGATGCCGCGCACATAGTGAAAAGTCGAGGGACTTGAACATCGATTTCTACACAAGCAGTTTCAAAATGAAGAGAAAAACAACCGGTAGTGTATTGCTGACTCATATAGCTGGTTTAAGAACGTAAGCCATAAAATTTCTATATCCCATACTTTCACTATTTTCTTAAAATGATAAGCCCACAATCAAATCGTTTTCCCTGGCTATGCACTTAATTTCGGTCAATGTCAATTCAACCTCATTTAAGTCATACAACTTAGGTGGGAATCAAAATAGAGCACGGCCGATAGCTGCCCGAATTTCTTTTCTCTATGCTTCTTGAATTCTACGAGATTCGATCTAACGCAGATCATAAACAAACGTGACTATGTTGAGGTCCAGATGCTCATCTTAATCCAAAACATAGACAACAGTTCATCTGGGTGTTCTTAATTTCTTACTTTGTTTTATTTTCTTACCTTCTTTATCGTTGTCATTCTCACACCTCTACAGTTCGCAGTCATTTTTGTTGTTTGCTTCACAGGAAAAGTTTTTCTGGCTTCCCTATTATACTTTCCCTTAACTGTATTTCTTATTCGACATCCCTCTGAATAAGTTGTTTTGTTCTTTTGGGAATGAGGCACTCTAAATTTAAGAGCAGATGCACTGTTTTACAGCAAAGTGTTATTCATTCTCGAACTATGTTCTTTAAAGTGTAAAATAAAACGTTCACTGCAATCAACGAAATGTACCACACTAGTGTAAAATATTACTCACTCATTCATGCAGCTGAGCCGTTCTGGAGAAGCCGCCAATTCTGCAGCTACCGAAAAATTTCCGAGTATTTTATGGAACCTGAAGGTTCATTACCGTGTTCACAAGAACCCCCCACTGGTCCCTATACTGAGCCAGATCAATCCAGTCTCTAACATCCATTTTAATATTGTCCACCCACCTACGCCTTGGCCTTCCCGGTGGTCTCTCTCCTTCTGGCTTTCCCACCAATGTCCTATACGTATTCCTCGTCTTCCCCATTCGTGCTACATGCCCTGCCCATTTCATCCTCCTTGACTTGATCATTCTAATTATACTTACAGTGTACAGTGGGACCCTCAACGTCTCACAACCCTATGGGCCTTCACGGCCTGGTACAGGGATAGCTTTACTTTTTACTTACAATATTGTATGGGATATTATTCCTATTGTTGCGGTATGTCACACTATGATCGCTGGTGCACCCGAGTATCTCAGGCAAATGGTGGGGTTACTTCAACCCGGTTTCCATCACAAAGCTTTCCGAGTCATCTTTCATCAGTCATCCTACTAGCATATATTCTGTCACGGGTATCAGTGACTAAAGACGGCGTTCGGATTGGTACTTGGATTTATTAACCACCTACAGGTCGTAACTATAAATCATTATAACACTATTGCTGATTTACAGAATTTACAATCACTCCAAACTAATCTTCTCAGTCTATTTCCACTAGTCTTCACTATCTGTTTCCTGGTAACGGGTTCATAACACAGGAACTGCAAAAGTCTCACTAAATTACATACTCCAAATGTCGGTGTGCTACAGCACATGTGACGTCACGTACTAAGTCTTCTAATTCTTCTACTGGCCACACTGCTGTTCCCTTGGAACTTCGGAACTCAAGTCCAGTCAAATAAAAAGTCGAAGTCAAAGTCAAAGTTACTTTACGACTGATGGTTTACCACCAATCAGTTCATCTTGACGTCAGGCCCTTTGAGTGTCACGACCAGAGATTTTTTTCTCAACTGACTCCTTGTGGTTATAGTCCTTATGTAACATCCTCTCTGACGAGAAGATGGGTTTGTCTCTCATGAATGCGCTTTACCTTTCGTCAATTCCAAGTCAAAGCCAAAGTCAAAGTCACATTGCGACTGACGGTCAGTCACTCAGTCAGTAAGTCTTGGTGTCGAGTCCCATCTGGGGCTGACAAGATATTTATTACTGTTTGACTGTTACAATTCTTTATGTGGGGCGCCCTATATGACAAGAGGACGGGTCTATCTTTTGTATATGCTGCTGGGCCTTGCCAGCGCAGTATTTCTCGCGTCCGAGTCTTTGATACTCGAGATTATACTGTATTTTATGTACCCAGATTTGAGACTTCCCTTTTCGTCGCCTCCTACTACTCGCAGGGCCACGGTGGAGGTGTTCGACCCCGCCTCCACGCCGGTTCCTTTGTCGATTCCTATTCCCGTATTTTCTTACATCCTCTCGGCATGGACGACGCACAGAAAACACAGCCCCTCTATTGCTACAAGGGGCAGACCACACACAAAGCACGTGTTACGTGTCAGACTGTGAGTTCATTGGCCCGTTACCAACACTCGGCGTGGTGCGAACGACATAGAAAAACACAGCTTCATCTATTGTTGCGTGTCCGACCATGTTTACAGAGCAGTTGCCTGGCAACGCATTCATCACATCTGTTCCAATACTCTCGACACTGACATCATCTTTAAATTAAAACAAATACAACCACTTTGGTCGTGCCATAGCCTGAGGAGTTTATAGCTGACTTCTCACCTCAGTGGCCTGCATTATACAGAGAAAACAAATTCATTCGCAGAGTCCCTTGCAACAGTCTTCACACCAAACAACGAAAATAACAACAATAACAATAACAACAAGGAGCATGAAGCCGAAACCTTCCTAAACTCTCCCTGTCAGCTATTGCCACCGATAAGAGCCTTTTCACCAACAGAGGTCAGCAGTTTAATAAACCTGTTCAACCCTTATAAGGCACTCGGATACGATCTAATAACAGGCGCTCTACTACAGGATCTCCCACGAAAAGCCATCGCACTACTAACAACTGTTTACAACAGCATGATGCGACTATGCAACTTTCCGGTGCAATGGAAGTACGCCCAAATAATGATGATACCCAAACCCGGAAAACCACGAACCGAAATCAGTTCTTACAGACCGATAAGCCTACTGCCCACACTATCCAAAGTATTCGAACGGCTCATCCTTAAAAGACTTGCAGAAACAGCATCTACTAATGACATAATCCCTACGCACCAATTTGGCTTCCGAGCAAATCACTCCACAGTCCAACAGTGCCACAGAATCGTTAACAAAATAAAAGAAAGCATCGAAGGAAAGAAAACATGTACCTCGGTCTTTCTCGACGTTCAGCAGCTTTTGACAAGTGTGGCACAAAGGGTTACTGTATAAACTGAAAATGAACCTATCCGCACAATTGTATCATACCATAAAATCGTACTTGAACGAACGTTACTACCAAGTCAAAATCGACGATGAATTATCCGAATACCATCTAATAAGAGCAGGAGTTCCACAGGGCAGCGTTTTGGGCCCCTTTCTGTACCTAATCTTTACAGTTGACGTCCCACTAACAGACAATACGCTAATGGCAACATTCGCCGATGACACAGCAATAATGTCATCAGACCAAGATCCAAATACAGCCTCCCCAAAAGTGCAGCAACACCTCAACTCACTACAAAACTGGATGGAACAATGGAAAATCAAAGTAAATCCTGCAGAATCCTCCCAAACAACATTTACAACAAGAGAAGTTGTCTGCCCGCAAGTTAGTATCAACAGCACCTTCATACCCATCCAACGAGAAGTTAAGTATTTAGGACTCCACCTTGACGAAAAACTAACTTGTAGAACGCATATAGAAGCGAAGAGAAGACAACTAGAGCTCAAACCCAGAAATATGAATTGGCTAATCGACAAAAAAATCACAGATATATCTTGAAAACAAAATAATCCTATACAAAACGATAATCAAATCAGTCTGGACCTACGAGCTATAGTTATAGGGATGCAGCAAACCTTCCAACACAAAAATTCTCCAAAAGTTCCAATCCAAAACGCTAAGAAAACTAGTTAATGCTCCATGGTACGTACCAAACGCTACCTTACACAATGATCTAAGCATACCATAAGTAACAGAAGTCATCAGAGCATACGCGGAGAAACACAAGAACCGGACCACTCAAAACAACAACCAGCCAATAAGAAACCTCTTCAACCAACCAGCAATAGAAAGAAGACTAAACAGAATGTGGCCAAAGGATCTCATTAGATAAGCACCAGAGAATCATCGGAGGATGATACCTGCTTCAATATTACACACACCCATCCCTTTCACTAATTACTCTGTTCATGTATACTGAGTAGATTGTAAAATAAAAATAAGAAATAGAAAAAGTGGTCTGCGTCGATCCCAGGTCAGGTCATGTGGGGTCTATGACGGACAAAATGACACTTGAGTGCATTTTATGCTAGTTGGACGGCAGGGGTTCAACTTCCAGTAAGGGCAATAAGTGGTTCTCTGTTTCACAGTGTCTAGACTCTCTTCGAGGCCCGCCCAGTGTCTTATAAAATGGGTAGTGTGTGCTTATTCCTCAATGGTAAAGCGGCCAGGGCGTGAAGATGAACACTCGTCTCCATCTTGTGCCGAGGTTAATAAATTTGGATCCGTTTCCCATGCGTCTTCATGGAGCGATGCTTAGTTATGTGAGCACAGGAACAAATTTGCCGTACAGTATACTTTGAGTTTCCTTGCCAATTCCCATCCCAGCAATGCTTCACGTTAGTTAATCGATACAGTGTAGTCTGGATACTGATAGCATCGTTAAATAACCAACCTGGGAAAAGACCATTCGGTATTGAAGGCGTTTCTTCCATTTATGCCCCACAAAATCATTACATTTCTCCGGCTTCTGCAACCTGCATGTTGGGTATCATACAGTTATCCAGTAATACAGTAACCAACTCCATGGAGTCGTGTGAGACCTTCGAGGCATCCTGCTAGTCGTTCAGCTATCCAAGAACTTCCCAACATTTTATGGAACCATAAGTTTCAGTATCATGCTCACAAGAGCTCTCCGCCGGTCCCTCTCCTGCTCCGGATAGGTCAGTTTCATACCAACTTATCCTAAGATCCACTTTAATATTATCCTCCCACCTACGTCTAGGTCTTCTTAGCGGCCTCTTTGTAAGCCCCTATAACTTCGAATGAAATGACGATTAGTGAACAAGGAATTTTAAAATGTGTGGAAATAAACGGCCATAACCTAACTTAAGGTACTGTCCCTGAGTTTGCCTGCATGGCTTTCCTGCAAACCGGAGACATTTTGTCGGAATGGCCGTTCTCGTGTTCGAGATCTCCCGAAAATGAAGCACGAATTCTAACAGTTCAATGCATTATCGGTTGTTTAGGTTACTGAAGGTGATATTTTATTTTCTCAAGTTACATGATATGGAATGAGAAGACGACCATGAATGACGTGTAGGTAAAAAAGAGAGGAAAAAAAAAATAAAATAGAGTAAAGCTATGTAACAGGCCGTGAAGGCCCATAGATTTGTGAGACGTCGAGGCTCCTACATTTTCTCTAGACAATCGGCTCACAGATGACGGTGAGATTGGTAAGATCTAGCAAATTGATTATCGTATCCTATTTTGAGGTACTATTGGACATTCTGTGATACTAAAGAAAACCATTTACAGTTTGTTTTGCTCTTTCCGATTCTGCAGTTCATTGTCCTTTAGAGAGACAGAAACGTCACTGAAAGCTTGACTTTGAAACCGTTCAGGTATTCGTCAGGCATACTTTCTCTAAGCCGAAAACATACACAAGACTGTTAAATGCTTGATTTCTTTGCATGACAAGACCTCAGTGTTTTTGGAAAGAACAGTACCATTCCTATTTTTCACCTACCAAACAAAGGCCAAACCTTCAAGGACAAAATTTCAGATTTATGCCGGCAACTGTACTCTAACATGACGCACTAGTTACGCAGATGATAGTGAAAAGAATGATTTAGTTTTATATATTCCATGAATTTAATTTCAGAATTGCGAATGGCATTACCGTTTATCTAGCAATTGTCCTGGGAATACAGGCATTGTTGAATAACCGCGATAGAATAACGAATTGAGCACTTAAATTCAGTTTCGATCTTATCATTGATATATAAATCATGGTTCTGCATAGCGGCAGAATGATGCATTGCTGTGTTGATGACCTGACTCACCTGATACTATCCATCAATGCGGTAACCAAGAGGCATGGTCAAAGTCCCTTATCTTTCTGTGCGTTCATTAATGGACCTGCTCGGAGTGTGGGTGATGTGAACGCGTTCTGACTTATTTCACAGCGATTCCATGCAAACATAGCTTGTACCTTCCTCAGTGATCCAGCGATTTTACTAAGGCTATATGTAGGTGCCGGTCACGGTAGCCGAGCGGTCTAAGGCATGCACTGTCTTCGCTCACTCGGAAGCCGGGATCGTGGGTTCGGATCTGTTTCCTGTGAGGTACGAACTGAATTCTTATATATTATTCTTATACACTGCCGGTCACGGTAGCCGAGCGGTCTAAGGCATGAACTGTCTTCGCTCGCTCGGAAGCCGAGATCGTGGGTGCGAATCCCACGCAAAGGATGGATGTTTGGTGTGTATATGTGTTTATGCCGCATTTGAGTTGTCCTGTGTTCAGGTATAGGCCTTGCGACGAGCTGATCTCCCGTCTAAGGGGTCCTACCGTCTGTAAAATGATCAGTGAAACTGAGAAATCAGCCCTGTGCTCCGAAGTGGGAGCGAGGAGGAAGAAAAAATGTAGGAACACATCGAACACGTTTTATTTTACTGACTAAGACGCTCGTGAAAACTGAATCTGCTGTGCAATTTGAAGACAGTTTTGTCTGTTTGTGATGGTTAAGGGTTAAATTTAAAATTGTTCATGTTATTAATTAAGTAGGCACCTTTACATGAAGACATATGGGGGAGTGTAAGTATGGATCCATCATTCATGACCTCGGCACTAGATGAAGACGAGTGATCATCTTCACGTTCCAGCCTCTTTACCCCATGTACCCGATTGGATGGGACGGTCTGGATGCTGTGGGGTTGACAATATCTACTGGCTCTGCCGGGAATCTAACCCTGGCTCTCGAGCCCGTAGCGCGGCACTGTACCAGCTGAGCTGTTCCGGCTCTGTTCGTGACGGTTATTTCTGTTTATGTCACCAGGAGCTTGGACACTTTCCCTCTCTCCCACTCTCGCTTTAAAAAGCACACACACACACACACACACACACACACACACACGCACACACACACACACACACACTCTCTCACTCTCTATTGAATTTCCAGGTACTTCTGCACTCTTCAGCCAGATACAGGAACTGTTTCGACCGGTCTCGGTGGCTACGTAGCTGCAGCAATGGTGCAGCGAATGCTGCAGTTTCCAAGAAATCCTGTGGACTAAGTATCTCTGCGTTTGGAAACAACTGGCTCCTGTCTTGTAGCGCTGTGCAGTTCTGGGGCAGCCTGACCTTTAGAAAGAACATCGCGCCGCCATTATCGGCGCTGAAGAGCAAACCGAGCAAGAAAGCAGGGGAAAGGGGCGGCGAGATTTTTAGTTACTCGTTTTTGCATAGTATGCTTAATAAGCTTAATTGGAAAATGTTACGCCTCCGATGCTGCTAAATGTATTTTGGAAATTTGTATTAAGATGTCTAAACTGAAATTAACGGCCTTGAGAATTCGTAGCACTGACCACGCGACACCCTCTATCCGCAAAAGTTGGCACTAAACTTCGCCGACAAGTGGCGGTCGTTCGGTCGATATAGTTAGCTTGCGGACTAAAATCAGGGAGTTTTTCTTTGTCTGGCCTAATATTGTTGAAGGAGTTTTATTTCGGTCATGAGGTCAAATTAATTATTTTCATAAAGTTTTCTTCATGTCATAATATATAAATGCCATTTGAAAACTCCGAAAATTATTTAGAACACTTTTGGCTATGCTAGGTTAATAAGGCAGGTACGCGCAAACAACATCTGAGAAGGAATTCTGTATTATTTATTGCAATACACAAAATTACTACTGCTTTTCTATGAGTTGCAAAAGGCTACTTAAAAATATTAGCGATTAAATCGAAATTAGTGATATTCTCTCTATGCTAAATTTAAACAGAATCTGTGGAAAGGTTAACGGGTTGCATGCATATAAAATTCCATTTAAGACCTTTTCTTTATTGCTAGTGGGGTGGGACTAAGTCCCTTGTACTGCGGCCATTTCTGGCCTATTGTACCAGCCCCAGATGATAGGTGAGGGTGATTGTGGAGCAATTGGCGGAATGAAGGTTGGCAGGGGAAACCGAAGTACTCGGAGAAAACCTGCCCCAGCGCCACTTTGTCCACCACAAATCCCACTTGACCAGACCCGGGATCGAACCCGGGCCGCCGCGGTGGGAAGCCAGCGACTAACGGCTTGAGCTATGGCTCGACCCTCATTTATGACCTTACTCTACACCACTGAGTTTAAGTTTCCAATGTCAAATTTAAGGATGTCTGCCCAATGATATAGCGCTGATACTAGGTAGCAGACAGGACAGATGGGTAGATATAACCCCCAAACAAGATTCCTTTTTTATTTTCCTGAGGACGCCTGAAAGTATCTTATATTTGTAGTGATGTTAGCCTTGTTGGAATGGTTTTATATTCGGAGTAATTCAACTTCAAGACCAACAAATCCTGCAGAACAGCAAGGAGTCCGTACTATACTAAAATATGTCATTCCTGTTTCACTGTTAAACTTCTAAGGGCAGGTGCATAAATAAATGTAATCATTTATTCTCTAGAAGAGAACATGTGGGTTTTGTGTGCTACTTAGATCTCTATCAATATCAAGTCTATATAGGAAAGGACGGAAGGACGATTCATGAATTGGAGTGGATACGAAAGGAAGCGTTCCTAGCCTAATCAAGTTCTATCCCGGCATTTGGCTGGAGGGACTGAGAAAGCTACGATAAACGGGGCTGGAACACACACAGCGACATCGGTTGTACGGAAAAATGCCGTACGACCTCCTTTCACACTAGAGCGACCAAATACATTTCTTCGCTCTCCGACTGTCGTACGGTACATGTCGCATGTCGTCACGTATGAAAGCTAAGACTACACTTTATATTCTACTACTTGATGCGACATGAACCGTACGGACGTCGTACGACCGATGTCGCTGTGTGTGTTCCAGCCCTCAGTTATGATAAGTGATATCTCGGGAGAGTTTCGAATCGAGCGCGTCTCAAATACATGTACAGAGCTTCACCTTTAGACCAATATGCTCGGCAGAACGCATGTTAATAGTGAAATAATCTTTGTACCAGAAATGAACTGAAATTGGTAATTCTCAAGTAGAATTCTGATTCAGTAAATATGCATAGGTATAAACCCCTCTGTTTCTCGTTGCCTCTCATTGGAAATGTTTGGCCAGTTTCACGCTCCGGCCACTGCAACCCGAGGAAAGTACTTCTAACGATCCGTTGAATAAGAGGCTGGCTGGACGGAGGAGCAGGTGCGGACGTTGGGTCGAAGAGAAACTTTTATCGCGAGCGCAATGGGAAACGCTGCGTAAGAACTGTTGCGAAGCGTCAGGAAGTCTTTGGACAAGATTTAAAGGCGTCTTAATCCAGAGCGAAGCCTTCACACTAACCAGTGAAGCCATTCTTCACGGGATATTGCTCCTCTACAATTCAATGAGGTTGGAGGAACGTCACTTGACACTCCTCGGGAAATCTATCTGATGCTTCCTCCTGACTGCTGTAAGGGTGTGAGAACGGTTAATGCGTGCCGTTTGGAAGGAATACGAGACAGGTCTTTCCTCTGGCGATCTTCTTCCGCACAAACTTGCATGACCATAACAGTGAATTGGAAAGAGGCCTTGGTGTTAGCTTGTTTTTTTTTTAACGTGTAGATCGTGTTCACGAGGAAGAGTGGCCTAAGTTCCTAAATAGTCTTTCGTATAGCAGTACTCAGTCATACACATGGAGCTGAGCCCTTATGGAGGAACCGCCAATTCTGCAGCAACTCAAGAAGTTCCCAGAATTTTATGGAACCCGAAGGTTCATTACCGTGTCCAAAAGAGCCCTCCACTGGTCCCTATCCTGAGCAAGATTGATCCAATCCATACCATCCCATCCTATCTCTCCAAGATCCATTTTAATATTTTCCACCCCCTTACGCCTTGGTCTTCCCAGTAGTCTCTTTCCTTCTAGCTTTCCCACCAGTATCCTATACGCATTCCTCTTCTCCCCATTCGTGCTACATGCCCTGCCCTCCCCATCCTCCTTGACTTTATCATTCTAATTATACTTGGAGGAGAGTACAAGTTATGGAGCTCCTCGTTATGTAGTTTTCTCCAATTTCATACACCATTAACCTCCAAAAATTATTAACCTTGAAGAAGGTAACTGCAATGTCAGCCGAAACGTTGGAAAAACTTAGCGCGGCCTAACCACGAAAGCCGAAGTCACACCACTGCCACTGTTTATTCACTTGCGGATATGGACTCTTACTGTAGGGGCCATACACCGCGTCTTCAGCCTCTGCTTGTCCTAACGTTTCAGAACTGGCATTGAAGACTGAAGCAGTAGGAGATATTCAGCTGCTGTTTCGTCAAATATCGGTGGAATCAAGCCTGATATATTTGTTCCAAAGATCTGTAGAATTGATTTTTAGCACAGTTGGCATATGGACTGGACGACTGAGGGATTGGAGTTCGAGTCCCAATATAGTAGAGAACTTTCTCTTCTCCTCGTCGTCCAGACCGACTGTGGGGTTCACCCAACCTTATATGCAGTGGGTAGAGAGGAAAATTGCATGGGGGTAAAGCTGCCAAGGCCGGTCACGGTAGCCGAGCGGTCTAAGGGATGTACTGTCTTCGCTCGCTTGGAAACCGGGATCGTGGGTTCGAATCCCACTCAGGGCATGGATGTTTAGTTTGTGTGTGTGCGTTTTTCTCTGTTTGTGTACAGGCAGAGGCCTTGCGACGAGCTGATCACCCGCCCAAGGAGTCCTACCGAATGTGTAAGATCTAGAAAAACCGAAGTGAACGGAGAAGTTCATGGAGGTAGGCCTAGGCCCACTGGGGCTGTAGCGCCAAGGAAAAAAAACGGCCAAGGCGTGACACTGACCTCTCACCTCCAGCTAATGCCGAGGTCAAGAAAATATGGATCTATACATCCACTCCCTCATACGCCTTCATGGCATAGTGTTTAATTAGTTAAGCACAGGGACAACTTTACCTTAGCTGTTTACTAAATTAAAACTATTTATATCTTAATTTCCAATCTGTATTTTCACAACTGGAGATTTAGTTCCTAAGCATCAATATCGAAATGCCTCAGTTTCTTCAACTATCAGAGCTTCAATCACAATTCTAGCCAGCAGTAACCTGCTGATTCTCACTGAAACTCGCTTTCTTTTGAATACGAAATGATCACATAATTCAGTCCAGTTTAATGGCCTAAATTCAAGGAGATTGCTCGAGGCTGCCTGTAGCTTTGCTGAACATTATGCAGAATAATATGATCGTCTGTTCTATAACCTTGACAGCCCTAGATGCACCTGATTTTGATAAATTAATTTGTGTTGTTGAATAAAAGTTTCCCAACGTTTCTTCTCGCTGTTTCTTTTGAGATACGATAATTGTCTTCTTATTCCCAAGCAGTCAGTCTGTTTGTTTTAATATTATATTCAGTATCTTATTTATAATTATTTAACAACTTAAATACAATTTCTTATTTCCGGTAAGGCCTGTTCCATTCGAGTTTATTCTTTCATCTAAATCTTCAACCTTCTTCCTGTTACTTTTTTGATAGTGCTGTTCACCCTTTATACTGCTTCGTCATCAGACCTTTTGGGTTACAGGTATTATTTATATGCTTGCTTTTCATATTCATCGTTTTTTTTTCAACTCATTAATTTAAGGATGGTAACCGCAATTCTGTTTACTTTTTTGTATTTTCTAGATATCTTTATGTTTAAAATATGAGAACTGTTCTTTAAACGTTATTTAGATGGAATTCATGTTTCATGGGATTAAATGACAGGATCTGATAAACTGGTATACAAAAACGAAACCCATGCCTAAGCCTGCAGTGTAATAATGCAAGTTCACGGCTTGTGGTCTCCAGTTGGATAATTCTGGGTGGACATTGAGTGACGTCAGGGTTTAGCTGCAAAGCAACGTCAAAGACAGGGCGGTCACTGGCGTGGTTAGTATCTTGTGCCACGGATTAGAGGCTGCTTCGCGTGGTATTCTACGTGCCAACCTGAGATTTTATCTCAAAAGCCTCATGAACAAGTTAGCGAATAGTAAGATGGCGCGTAAAGAAGAAGAAGTAATAAAAATGACTGGAGAAACGAGAAAGGGGGGGATTTAGACTGCCTCTGGTTTTGTAGAACAAAAGAAGTGAGCGCGGAACGAACTCTTTTCAGATAGAAACTCATATGTGTTTGTTGTGCCTCTGTGAGTGTGTGAGTGTGGGATTTAGATCCCTCAAGGTGTGAAAACAGTGCAGTGGTTCTACTACTGAGGATTTTCTGGTCTAACCGAGTGTTCTTGATGCTCAAACACGGCTTGTATTTTTTGTGCCAAATCGTGTGCAGTAAAGTCTGGACTTGAAACCACAAGAAAGGCTTTGCTGCTCCTATATGGAGTCGGTTGGCTATTTAACTATCTAAAGCACAGCAGTGAACGTATGTACCGCTTTCTTTAATATTCAGTATCTCTGTATTTTCCTTAGCTTATGTACTTTAACCCCCGCCCCCCAAGAAATATCCGTCTAAGTTCGAAGCACTTTGTAACATCTTGTAAAAATTATTTTTAAGGTGAGAAGTTGTTAACCCCACGCCAAAAACCCAGGCTGGAAGATCGTCCATTATCGGCTGTCCGAGACTGCTTATTCAATATATTCCACATCTGGAGGCCACTACTACCATTCGCAACCTTAGTACGGGCCAGTCCATTGTAATAAGGCACACAGCACAAAGGATTCCGGAAAGAAAGGCAGCAGGAAAGAGACCACTAAGAAGACCTAGATGTAGGTGGAAGAATAATATTAAAATGAATCGTATAGAACTATGGTGTTGTATGGACTATATTGATATGGTTCAGGATAGGGACTTGTGGAGGGCTCTTGTGAACACGGTAATGAACCTTTGGGTTCCATAAATGTTGGGAAATTCTTGAGTGGCTGAACGATTGGCGGCTTCTCAAGAAGGGTTCAGCTCAAAGAGTTACTTTTCGTTATCTCTGCATTTTGCCCACAGAGTGCATCTATACATTCCTTACACTACGTAGTTCGCAGAAAAACAGCGGATTATTTCCATAAACAGAATGCATTAATTGGTCTATTTAATGGAGGCAGTGCGATGTATGTGAGGTGAGAACTACATTTCAAACATTGTTTAGCCAAGTTCAACTTCAAATGATTTATTACGCTACATCAGCTGCCGAAGTTACGTTGCTTTGAATGGAAAAACAGGGCGGGAATTTGGATATGATTTGAGAATCTATAATGCTATATACTTTCAAGGACAGAGAATTCTTTCTTCAGTATATACAGTTCATATCCTTGGACAGAAATCGAAACACTACCGGAATCGGTCTGGAAGACCGAAAGATCGGAGTTCGAGTCCCGGCAGTCAAGAATTTTCTCCTCTCCACGTCGTCCAGACCAACTTTGGGCCCCACCCAGCCTCCTATCCAATGGGTACCGGGGGCTGGCTGGCTGGCTGGCTGGCCGGCGTAAAGCGGCCAAGGGCGTGAAGCTGACCAATCACCTCCACCTAGCGCCGAGGTCAAGAAAACGTGTATCTTTACTACCACTCCCCAATATGTCTTCAAGGCACAGTGCTTAATTAATTCAGCACAGGAACAACTGTTAATATTCGGAGATAAGGGTTAGGATTAAAGTGTACACTTAAGAGAAACTTATGTGACAATATATTTCAACTACTCATTTAAGCATTAGAAGACATCAAGGAGCGAGCAAAGAGCTGAAAAAATAGGAAAGAGAAGATTGTGCAAGAAAGGAGGGTACTAATTTGTAAAGGTACCCCTGTAACAGGCCGTGAGGCCCTTAGGGTGTGAGACATTAAAGCTCCAATTTTTTCTAGAAAATTAACTCAAAGATGGTGGTGAGGTCGTCAGCCTTACGCTTCGGCCGTGATTTACTCCCAAGAACGTTCCAAGAATATTCCTGGTACTCATTTCTGTTAGAGGTTGAGTCGACCTCAGGGCCATAGTGCGGCTGGAAGGATTAAGTCAATTGAAAAATCCCATGACCTCATCGGAAATCGAACTCGCTACCTTCCGTCTTGTACCATAGTGTCTCAACTAACTACGTTACCGCGTTCCCCAAGAAAGAAGGGTTTGAACAGCAACAACAACAGCAGCATTTCACGTTGTGTGCTCTTTCTTCACGTTCTGACGTGGCTGAACAAAACTGTATTTTTAAATTAGTTGAGACACCGTATAACCTGGTATTGGAGTAATATTTCGGAGGAACATGTTGCTTCCGTCTTCAGAGTAGATGAAGTAGGTACTGCAGGAAGCTGGATAAACTTGTGTGCGCTCTTTCTTTGTGGAGTAAAGTCCCTAAGAAACTAATAATAGTCGCTCAGATACTTAAGAATTTCTGCTCCTTCTGTGGAACCAGAAGATTTAATACAGTGTTCAGAGGAAACGTACATCTCTGGTCTTTATACCTTCTTTTATGAAAGGTGTTTGGATGATGAATGGTGCACAGTTGTATAAGCTATGAAAAAGTGAGGTTATGTTCCCCATGCCCTGGTAGATACGTTCTGTTTTTAATAGCCTTACCCATTATCTTTTCTACAGGATTAAGTGGAAATAAAAAATTAAGAGGTTTTCCTCCAGAAATAGATATTAAACAAATATTTGAAGATTAAGAGCTCAGATTTAAAGCGTGATAAATTTCAAGTAAAATATTAAATTTCCCCCAAAGTCAAAATAAAATTTATTAATATCCCCAAACTTATAATAGTTTATAGCTCTCTCTCTATATATTTTTAAATATGTTGATACATATGTAATAGAACAGCATACACATAATTTATAATTCATAGACCCATTGTTCCATGTCTAATCGAAAATATGATTTCTGTTCTCTGTATCCCGTTTCCTGTTTCGTACTGCAAACTTAACACAGAATACCCAAATGCATTACGAAATTTATTCAGTACTTTTGGCGGTTAGTAGGAGAGCCACGGCTATTAACTTTATGTGCAAATGTAAGAGTATTCGTCTTGGATGCAATTCGAATTTTCGCTCGCAATCTTATTTTAGTTGCATGACTATTGTGATATGACGCCTGAAAGCCTGAATAACGGAGTCAAAGCAGACAACGACTTGCTAAACAGGTTCCTGTGGAAATGATCGAGCGCAACAATAGAAGAGCTGTGTTTTCTATGTGGTCCGCGCCGCGACGGTAGCTATGAAACGATGCCGCAAGCACTCCTTCTCCACAATATCACTATTGCATTAGTAAACGAAACCCACCTACACCAGCCCATGAAATTCAATTGCCCGAACTATTACACATATAGATCAGACAGACAGGACAGACCCGGCGGGGGCACAGCCATCTTGATTAGAAAGGGAATTAAACACTCAGAAATTGCCCTCCCAAAACTTGAACATATGGAGGCCACGGCTATACAATTACACATCAACAGCGAACTTATTACATTAGTTTCAATATATAACCCTCCCGGTAAAATTGTCGAAAGAGACATAGACTTGCTCATTCAAACTAATAACAAAGTCATTCTTGCAGGGGACTTCAACTCGAAACTCCCGAAATGATAACTCAGCCGGTCGGGCCTTACTGAGCCACTATAATAAAAACGAATACCTAATCGCGGCTCCTCACTCTCCAACGCACATCCCTGATAGAAATCCCGATGGTGCGGACGTGCTCGACTTTGCCATTCTCAACAACATCTTGAGTCATCATACAGTCAAAACATTAGGTTTTCTGTCTCACTCTGACCACAGACCAGTTCTACTAACATTACGAGGCCCGGTACAATCAGATGAACGTAAAAGCATTTATGTATACAAGGAGGCAAATTGGGAACACTTTCGAAGCTGCGTACACAACAATCTAAATTCCAAACTACTCTCACATAATCCTACAGCAGATCAAATCGACAAAGCTGTGTCTCACTTTACCGATGTAGTGCATACAGCTATTCAGAAATCAATCCCCGTCAGAACTAGAAACTCCAGATGTATGCAAATTTCACCCTCCACACGTCTCTTAATTCAGGAACGTAATAAACTCCGCACTCTATGGCAGAGGACGCACAATATTGCCCTGCGGCCCCGTATAAACTCTCTAAAACAACAAATAGATAAGGCAATCAAAAATCAACTCTGCAATAACTGGCATCACGCACTCCAACGACTGGACACAAGTAATATCCAAGACACGTGGAGGATCACCAAACACTTAACTAATGACTATAGCAACATCCCTCCTTTGAGTCTGAATAACAAATCGGCAGTTACACAACAAGAAAAGGTGAACTTATTCGCAGACACTTTACAGGAAATATTTACAACCAACCCAGATCGAAACCCACAGTTCTCAAAAACTACAGAACACACCGTCATAAGTTTCCTAAATCAATCCCCCACACCGTTGATAAGAAAAACAAATTCCCACGAAATCGACTGGTTGATCCAACACTTGAAATCTCGCAAAGCCGCTGGCCCCGATGGCATACAAAATATCGTTTTAAAGAACCTCCCAAAAATGGCCCTTAGATTCCTGGCCACAATTTATAACTCGTGCATAACAATCAGTTACTTTCCAGATCATTGGAAACTCGCAAAAATTATCATGCTTCCAAAACCGAACAAGGATCACTCCTCTCCCCTTAACTACAGGCCAATTAGCTTATTAAATTCCCTAGCAAAGCTTTTGAAAAAGTGTTACTCAAAAAACTACATTTTATTTTAAAGAAATTAAATTTAACCAGGGAGGACCAATACGGCTTTAAGAAAGGTCACTCCACAACTCACGCCTTGTTGCGACTTATTGAACGCATTACCCATGGGTTTAATAATAACAAATCAACAATCGCCCTGTTTTTGGATATCGAGCGGGCCTTTGACAAAGTGTGGATAACCGGGCTCATCTCAAAACTTATCAAGGCAGGAGTTCCTGCTCACTTTATACACATGCTGCATAGCTACCTCCACAACAGGTCCTTCACAGTTGTTTATGGTAATTCCGAATCTAGCAGACGTCCTATTCAAGCAGGAGTCCCCCAGGGCAGTCTCTTAGGGCCTACACTGTTTAACATTTATATAAATGATTTACCATGCATTGAAAACGACAACAATGTGGCAGTCTCAATGTATGCTGACGATACGTGCGTCACAGCTCGATCTGGCAACACACAATTGGCTATAAGAAAGCTAAACGATGCCATCAAAATTTTACAACCCTGGTTTAGCAAGTGGAGAATCAAAATAAATACCAATAAATGCTCGACAACGTTATTCTCCAAGCGGCGGAGTCACTTCCGTGTTGCTCCATCTCCACTTCAAATTTTTCACACAAATATTAATTGGACAAATCAAATAAACTACTTGGGTGTCATACTAGACTCAAAACTTATCTACAGGGCACATATAAATAGGTCCTTGTGCAAAGCCAACTATATGCTCAGGCAACTGTATCCCATTTTGAACAAATCCTCCATCAATATTAATCTGGCCCTAACAATTTATAAGTCACTAATAAGGTCAATTCTAACGTATGCAGCCCCTGCCTGGGGTTATGCGGCCAAAACACATATTAATAAACTCCAATTATTTCAGAACAAGGTTTTACGAATTATTACGAAACTCCCAAGGGTAACGCCCATCGATACACTTCATGAACAGACAGGGATTGAGACTATTCAAACCCATGTTAGTAGAATAGCCACCAAATTATATTTAAAAAGTCAACTTAGTGACAACTCTCAAATAAGGCAGTTAGGCCAGTACAATCCAATCCACGATAAACACAAAAGGCCGCGCACCCTGCTGACGGACTGATATCTTGT
>NW_019725001.1:590822-631122 GCF_002891405.2 Cryptotermes secundus | reverse complement strand
CTGGCTAGAAGTCAGTGCGTATCCGGAAGGTCCTGCGACCGGCCATCTCGACACAGGTTTTCTTGGTTTTCCTCTGTCTTGTAAGCAAATGCTGAGATGGTTCCCAAATTCCAAGTTGCTACTGAATGCTTCTCTTGCAGCCCTCCCGATTTAAATTCATCAAAATTACGGTCCCTTGCTGTCAAAATTACCAAAATTATACACGTAAACTCAAATTTTTTAACTCTCAACTCTCTCAAGTCGTTGCTTCTAATCTTCTTAACGCCTACACTTTCACTTTACTCTTACCAGAAGGACGAGCGGGAAAAGCCTGGGAACCTTCTTAAATCGATGCTCTTTCTTTCTTTCTTTCTTTCTCTCTCTCTCTCACAAGCACTCCTTCTCAACAATATGGATATTGCGTTCTCTGCGTGATCCGTGCCAAGGAGTTATAAAAAGGACAAAGAAGAATGTTTGAGTCCGTCGAGTTTCGAGACGCCAGCCTCCCGCGGTATGAGTTTGAGAGCAGGGGAATTAAACTAAGAAACTGAGGAGTTAGAATTATTGAGCGCAGTTCAGTGGAGTTGAAAGTCCTGCTGTGAAGAGAAGAATTTGTGTGTGCTATAGTACCGAAATCTTTTGAGTGTACAGTTACCGTGAGACTGTTATAGTTCCTATGTTAGAATCCGTTATCAGGAAACGATTAGTGGATAGTGTAACAGACTGAGGGCAATAGTGTGTGTGTAACGTTGAAATGTAAAGTGTGTAGCTCAGCGGTAGCGCTGTAGTTCTGTAGTTCAGAACGGTATGTATAAGGTGTCAGTAAATCGAATCAACCAACCCTAAGCCGTCTAACTGTCATGCAACCCTACACGTGACACTGACCTTTAATTTATTAATCTAAGTTCTAAGCCTTCCAAAAAGTTTCGGCTGCTAAGCCTGTAAACCTACAGTGTGACACTGTTGCTGTCAAAGCTATAACTGGCTAACTAACTAACTAACTAACTACATACCTAACAACGTAGAAGTAGATTCTAAAGGGTTCTGACGATGGTGGATGACACAGAATTACTGCGGTTTTGGGCTCTTTCATCGTCCAGAATTTTAGGTAATGGGGAGCACGACGTTTCGGAAACTGGATCTGTTTCCGTCTTCAAGTGAGAAAGGAAGACACCTACTCTGTTTGGCCCCTTAGAAAGAGCTAATCTCAATCACCGGACCAGTGTCTTCCTTTCTCACCTGAAGACGGAAACAGATCCAGTTTCCGAAACGTTCTGTCTTTTTTAACTAAAATTCCGGACGATGGGAAATGTGCAAACCCCAATAATTATGTGTAACTACGTAGAGTTGAGTCCTTTTGAGAAGCTTCCAGTCGCTCAGCCACTCAATTATATCCTAACATTTTATTAAACCCGAAGGTTGTTTACCGGGTTCACAAGAGCTCACATTGATCCCTGTCCCGAGGCAAATTGACCCAGCACCTACCACTCCGTCCTATTTCTTTCAGATTCCGTTTTTATGTGTGGTATTTTTGGACGTCAACAAAAAAAAAATGAATCTAATATTACTGTACTAACATTGGTTTCACTTTTAGCGTCTGCTACATGTTTGGATCCATGTTCGGATCATCATCAGAGAGTTTCTTAAATTCGTCGCTTGTTACTGAATTGTCCTAATATGGATTTACATTAGTATTATTATTCTGAAATCCGTTCAGTACTGCATCTCTTCCCCATTTTAGCGTACATTCCTTGCTTAAAATAATAGAAGGGGGCTGATGATATTACCTTGCTGTCTCTGTGCCTGTGTATCACCCACTAACTTTTGAAAGCCGGAATAATGGAGACAGAAGAGACTGCCATTGTTGAATTTGTCGTTTTATATGCATTGCGTGAGTATCAAAGAAAATGACGCGATTACTCTTCCCAAAACTTCCTGTTGTATTATCCTCCCCCTACGTCTAGGTTTTCCTAGCTGCCTTTTTCCTTCTGGCTTTCTCACCAAAATCATACGTGCGTTTCAGTTCCCCTCATGCGTGTTACGTTCTTTGCCGACAGCTCAATAACTAAAGTGATCAAGCCAAAGAGGATGCTCCTTGGCTTGATCACTTTAGTTATTGATCTGTGGTAAAAAGAGGGGCTAAGTAACTCGTTATTCTCTACAAGTAGAGGCCTTGCGACGAGCTGATCACCCGCCCAAGGAGTCCTACCGAATGTGTAAGATCTAGAAAAACTGAAGTGAACGGAGAAGTTCATGGAGGTAGGCCTAGGCCAACCGGGGCTGTGGTGCCAAGTAAAAGAAAAGAGAAGTAACCCGTTAACCACTTAAACATCTGCCGCTTTAGCTCGGGTCCGCTGTTCTCTGGAGAAGCTGGAGGGGATGCAGGATCCACAGGGGAAGGTCCTTGCGGTGAAGGACGAAAGGTCCATTGACATTACACCACATTTCTTCCTGTTCTACTCTATTCGTCTAACTGTAACCGCTCTCTCTGTAGTGCCCTTTAGGTTGGGTGTCACCTTCTTGTTGTCGCCGTCCCCCTTTACCTTCCTGTTCCTTCACCTGGCTTCCGCCTGCAGCAGCTGTTGCTGACGCTTCTTTGCCAAAGGAACACAGGTGAAATTTCTTTACCTCAGAAGGTAGAGATGAGACTATCTCAGGATCTTTTGTACGGGCCTCGCTCAGACAGGGAGGCAGAAGCGTCTAATGATACACTTGCACTTTTCATGTAAGTATAATTTATTCTTTGTGAAGAAAGTGTAAAATAAAACACAGTCCACATACACAATTCACCAGGTGCTGACACTTACAACTGTTCCCAGCTGGACCACCACTTTTTTTTAAGAGTGTTTGAAGAGTATTTGAAGACTATTTGATGCCTGTCTGATGAGTTTTTTAAGACTGTTTTTCTGAAGATATGTGAGCCTTTCCAGTTTCCGCGAAGTTTCCAAGTCACACCCTCGACTTTTGAGGATTGGTCAGATTTTAAATAAGGGAGTTGACTCTGAATCCGCTACTTCCAGTCATTTTTACTATAGAGGCAATTTTTTTTCTTTAATGACCTAACGTAACTTTTTGAAAGGTAATGATGTATGCTGGCCATAGCGTCCCCTCCTGGCACGCCTTCGTGTGACTTAAGACTAGCAGAAACTGTCAAGAGTCAAATTTCCAAAGTGAGTCGCCGAGCGACTCTGGAACCAAAATTCCATGAACTGCTTAACTAAATCACCAGGGGGCCATCTGGAGTTTTTGTGTGTGTGGTCCATCTGTGAAACAGGAAGCTTCGTGTGTGCAAGAGGTGGGCTATGTCACACTCTGCGTACACACTCTGCGTAATTATTATAAAATATTGAGAATAACTCTCAATAAAATACCATTTAGGTTTGTGGGCCATTAGGGCGGTTATATAACCCTACATACACACAGTCACTGCCGGCGTTTGTCGGGTACATTGCCCTTAGATACATACTCCTTCGGGCGGATGTAGTTACGCTCATTTCACCCGCCTCCGGGTTTCCAGACCTCTCCCTCTCTCTCTTTCCTTCCCAAGCCTGGTCCATCTATTATTCCTCCTAACTCCCTGGGGGTTTACACTTTAATAATATCATGCTCAATGTCCGTGGCTATACGGAGTAGTTCCACTTACTCGTGAGGACGGTACTGGCGCACACCACCAGCCAACACCCTCTCGGCGTCATCTCGGTGATAGCCTTCGGCTCTCTGTCTCTCTGAGGTTGTGGCTGATCACGTAGTAACAATACTAACAGGGTTGAACGTGAAGATGATGCTCAAGATAGCAATAAATAAATAAATATATGTCCCCCCTCTTGATAATGATGATCCCTTTTTATATTTTCTTCTTGCTACTCACCGGCTTCCGGGTGCGTATACGCCTGCCCATCATGACGTGATTTTGGTTGGGGTGGCTAGCTCTCATTGGCTGACTGGCAAAGGGGGTTTGCGTTCCCGAGCCTACTGCCCTCTCTGAATCAGCGCCTTCCTGCTCTACTTTCTTTAACCTGTTCCTTGTCTTCAGCATTAGTAAGCTGACACTGTAACATTCAGGTTAGCTGGCTATTGCCTAACTGGTCTCACTACCTTCATAACAATTCCTGCTTCCTTGTACATTTCATTTGTCTATTTCTTAACCTTAATTTCTAAAAACGCCTATTCTTAATTAACATAAAAATATCCACTTGTACATAAAGTTTGGGGCACAACAGTTATTTTACTTGTCTCATTTTGGTCCGTCACACTATTAATTACAGAGTAGATAATGAAAAGTTCAGTCCAATGTGACATACGAGTTTACAGCACTTCAGTCCTCATTCGCCTTACATGTTTCGATTCAAAAGAGTCATCCTCAGAGGCGCACTACTACGATAAGGAAACACTGTCACATAAGATATTTTAACAATATGCACTTTAGATATGACTAATGCTCTCTATATAAATTTTGTTATCACGGTTGATTTTGATGTTTATCTTAGGCACTCACAACGGCGCTTTTTGAAGTGTAGATTTACTTATGATGAGTTTCTTTTAGTGTATTTCCTGGTTATTCTGACTGGAGTTTTTCACTGCACGCAATATAGTGTTCACTTTTCCACAGTAGCCTCCCAATATATTTAAAATTGTATTAAAATTTCCATGTAAACAATTAGTTATTATATTAAAATATCTTGAGCCGACATTGGGTCATGTTGTTTTCCTCCTGATAGTGGGAGATGTCGTTTATTTCTCTTGGTTTTATGTTCTGTAAATATATTATTATATTACTTTTTATTTTATTCTATCTTATATAGTTATATATATAATGCTTTTAGGTTTATTAACGTGTCTAGTTAGGGCTTACCTTATTATTCGTAGTGTAGTTCACGTGCGTGCTCTGTCGTTTGTACTGTTTTGAATGGTGCTGTCTCTCTTATTATATGCTTCCTGTGTTTATGACGTTGAAGAGGGTGTGTTCGAGTGATGCATAATAAGGTCAAATATGTTGTTGTGATTGTTTGTTTCCCTTGTTTGTTTCTGTTCAGCTATTAATTTGTTGTGTTTGCTGTAGTAGTATATTTGGAATTCCTCTTTTATATTCATTATATTACCCTATTAGCTTTTTCGATGATTTCCATGACCGTTGATATTGGTCCGTATTGATGGCGATTCTTTAGTATATGTTGGGCGTAAGCAGATTCATCTCTGTTTAATCATATGTTCCTTATATGTTCGCTATATCTTGTTGATAATTTCCTTCCTGTTTGGCCTATGTATACTTGATGGCAACTTTGGCAAGTCAATTTGCTCGTATGAGTTTGTGTTGTGATGTTGTTTTAAATGCTATCTTAATATTAGTGTTTTTAAATAGTTTTGTAATTTCCCGTATGTAGTTTCCTGTGTATGTGTAGGTTACCCATTTTGGTCATTTTTACCTTTGTCTTTAGGGTTACGTGTTTTTTGTTTTAGTCTGCTATATATTTGTGTAATATCATCTTTTTTATATCCGTTGTTTAGTGCAATATTAATGATGGTGTTTAACGCTTTGTTTTTAGCCGTTTCTTCAAGTGGTAATGTGAGTAGCCTATGTATCCAGGATGGCAAGATTTATTATTTATTGTTACGTCTGTTGCTGTGGGGTTTCTATATATTTCCATTTTTATTTGACCCTGTTTGTTGGTTAGATTTAACCTTTAAGAGACGGCCCTTTAAATTCCGGTAATGGCTACAGGACTGATTTAATTTAAATGCCCGCGATTATAAAGCAATAAAAATTGTAATCATTTACAAAAATTGCTGTGATTTCTACAATTTTTGTGATAAACGAACCAAATAAACGCTGCTTTTTTTCTAGAAAGAATATAGAATCAGATATTGTAATTTACAGACTTTATAAAATGTGTAAAAATTTTTAGACGGATTTCAACAAAAAAAGTCCCCAATTTGTCGTCTCTCTACAAGAATTCATACAGTTCTTGCAAGTATGAATGCAGCAGATGTGGCAACACAGCAGACGCTAAGTCTAAATAAGTTATTTGGTTGCTGACTTCTTCGTTTAATGTGAAGTGTAGGTTTTTATCTTGCGTGTTAAAATGTTTGAGGATATCCTGGGATGTTATTTTAGTTTGATTATAGATTATGATAATGTCATCAACATATCTATTATAGTATACAATATTTTTGTCTTCCAATAAGAGTTTCATTTTCCTTTGTTCTAAATGTTGTAGGAAGATTTCCGCCATTATACGTGACATAGGTGAGCCCATAGCTACGCCTGATTTTGGCTTGTAGAATTTCTCGTTATATTGAAAATAGTTGTGATTTAGTATCATTCTAAGAATTGCCATTATTTCTTCCGTGATGGATTTATCTGTGTGGTTTAGTTTGAGAAGATTTTTAGTTATGTGAAGTGTGTCGTTTATTGGAATATTTACGTAAAGGTCTTTAATATCCATTGTTAGTATTTTAAGATCTGAATTTAATTTTAGAGTATTGATATTATTTGCAAACTGCAATGTATTGATAATATTATACTCATATTTTAAATTTATATGTGTACTTAATATTTGATAAATATGTTTGGCTAGTTTATGTGTAGGGGCATTGGTATTATTTATTACTGGTCTAATTGGAGCTTCCGGTTTGTGTATTTTAATTTTAGCTTTCATTCTAGGTGCTTGTGGGTTCATTTGGTGAACGTATTTTCTTGTTTTTGGGTCTATTATGTTTTTGCAAAGTTTTAAGGTATTTTGCGTTGTTTTTTGAAATTTAATTGTAGGGTTTGTTTTTAATTCAGTGATATTATTATTATTATCGATAAAACTTTTGATTTTATTGTCTATATCATTTTTGTAAATTATAACTAGTGTTTTCCCTTTGTCTGCTTCTGTTAAGGTTGCATGTGTTGTGTTAATTTTTGTTGTTTGTTTGGTTGTGTAATTTATTTACTGTGTTGTGGTTGGATGTGATTTGTTGTATATTTTTTATTGCTAAATATCTGATGGCTTCTTGTTGGTTGGTGTCTTCAATTTGTCTTAATGCATTCTCTGTTTCGTGTACTAGTTGTTTTATGCAGGTTTTTGGTGGTATTCCCATGTTATATTTACTTCCTTTATTTAATAGTTCTTCTTTTTCAGTGAGTTGTAAATTAGTCATGTTAAGGCACTGCATTTCCCATACGTTTTCATGGCGTGATTCTTAGTTAATTAAGCATAAGGACAACTTTACCTTTAATCATCTCATCAGTAACCTTCTGCCACGATTTAAAGTAAAAAAGTAAAGCTATCCCTGCAACAGTCCGTGGAGGCCCATAGGGCTGTGAGATGTTGAGGTTCCCATATTTTCTAGACAGTAGGCTCATAGATGGCGCATGGTTGTCAGTCCTACGCGCTGGCCGCCCTTTACCGCCAAGAAGATTCCTGGTACTCATTTGTGGTAGAGACTGAGTCGACCCCAGGGCCATAATGCGGCTGGAAGGATTAGGTAAATTGAAATATCCAGTGACCTCATAGGGATTTGAACCCGCGACCTTCCGGATTGTAGCACAGTGCCCACTCTGCTAAAATTAACGAAAATTAATTGCAATTAACCCCTTACATATTGGGGATACAAGAACATGAAAGACGTATGTTAGTCTCATATACGGGAGTCAAATCTGGACGGCTGCAGAGCGTGAGTGATATAAGGTTCTGACAATGACGTGACGCCATATGTCTGACAGAAGTTTACTGGCGTTTCGGAGGACACTATTGCACCCATATTCAGGATCGATGAGTGAGGTAAACAAGACAAGATCCAGTAAGCATTATATCACACCCCATGAGACAATATACGATATTGGCATCAGATTTAAATTTATGAGAAGAGCTGTATTTAGCATACTGTTATAGCATAAACGAAATAACATCGTAAAATAATTAATAATTCAGTCACTAATGACATTTTTACAGAATTAAAGAACTAAGCTTGCATCATGTATCCATATGCACTGGCCGTTTTGAAAAAAGGAAGCTGATGGTGGTTATTAATAATTAGATATCGAAAATGGACTACGGAAAATTTTGTAGGAAACAAACATGTCGACCTTGCTAAAGGTTGAGCTAGTGTTGTACCACTTTCAGGCTTTGCATATGCATAATATTGTAAATTATTAACATATATAGTCCATTAAGGAGTATAATTGTTAATTTATAACTTCCACTAACCCTTGCATACAGCAGGAAACATTTGAAGGCGGGTTTCATTCTTCTGGGAGCCCTAGACCGGCCCAGTCTGTAGCGTTCTCCTAGATTGCTGCGTCGTGTTTGATGCTCCGGGCTGGCTGTGCATATGATGCTAGCGTGACAGAACAGCGTGCAGACCCATGTAAAGGCTACAGAACCAGTGTACACAGACTCTCTCTCTCTCTCTCTGAATTAATATACAGTCAGATTCTGTATCCAGTCTCAAAGCAGCTGTTTCCAACCTATTTCAGTCTGAGGCTTCCTTTATGTGATTACAATGATTTAAAATGTAGTTTATCAATTAAAATAGTAGAATTATTAAAGAACCTTAGTTTTATATATGAAGTTATAATATTGCATTCAATGTCTGCAAACTTAATTTTCTTCTCTTAACAATTTTCGCATTTTCGGGGGCTCCTGAAAAAGCACTTGATGACCACCAGGACAGCCGCATCGCCCAAAACGCTTAATTAAAGCACATACTCCAAGTCTCACTTGCTTTGTTATTCGTAAACTTTGCATTCTGCAGTCGCAGTTCATAAAAACCATGTTTCATACCTGGAAAAATCTGGCAATTTGTTTATATCCTCTTTATCAGAGTTCAGAAAGTAGACTTATACTTTGAAGAAGGAAGTTGTATGTTCCTCCAAAATTTTGGTGTCAAATTATCAAGATAGACATTAGTACATCCAAGAATGTGACATTCTTCTAGCCAATATATATTTTTAACAAACTCATAAAAATCTTCTCAGAATCTGTCTATTTTTTCTTCAAAAAATTTCAAGAAAAATCTGTGTAATTATTAACTTATACATTCACCCGTTAATCTATAAAACATTTCAAACATGAACCTCATCAAGATAATATTAAGAAATAAATTAATTACATCACAGGAAACACCAGTCCGTTAATGCTCTTCAGGGCAATGATAGCCGTGTAGCCGTCCGCAGACGTACAGCTGCCACGACTGTCGCTCGAGCTTCGAGTTCTTTATCTCAGGATACGGGTGCTTTGAGTGGAGCACGCTACGGGGTTCATGAATCAGGGATCTCCTGAACACACCGTGTATTGCAGTCTTAATTTAAAATTTCACACAGGAATTAATCTTTATTTTATTCCTCCAAGCTTGCCGCTCCGTCACACTTAACCTTTGTACTCAAGTTTGCCCCGAGCTCACTGACCATACGCTCCACTCCCCAGCTACTCCCCTGTAACTCCCTTTTCAACTGTCCACCTCCGCTCCCTCTACACAACTGCCCTCTCTTTACAAGTCTCCCAGTGGGCCTAAAATAAAACACGAAAATAACAGAGAAAGCGAAGGGTCGAGCCCGACATCTGTCCTACATTTGTATTTTTCGAGATGCCCATAAATGTTTTTAGGTCTTCAAGGCACACGAGCAGAGAACCCAAGACCCCTCTTGGTCGGTCTCGCACAAGGTCAGTTCATGGGTTTATGGCACTAGGAGCAAACAGGCGATGTTAGGGACAGTAGTGACACCCTAAGCCTAAGGAGGACAATAGCTGAATTACAACTAGACGGTCCCGGGATGAGATCTCGCCGAAGGAGCGTCTCTCTTGGTGTGAAACAATGCATAAGTTGTTCATTCTCTTAATTAAATAATTTTGGCAAGGGACGTACGGTTAGAGCTGATTGTTCTGAGAGCCTTACGAAACACACATAAATGTATTCTGTGGGTAAAATGCAGAGATATTAATATAAAACTACAGGTAAAAAAGGTAAAAAGGTAAAGCTATCCCTGTAACAGGCAGTGGAGGCCCATAAGGTTGTGAGACGTTGGGGCTCCAACATTTTCTAGACAATCGGCTCACAGATGGCGGTAAGGTTGTCAGCCTTATACGCCGGCTACCCTTTACCCCCAGGAAGATTCCTCATACATCTGTTAGAGCGTGAGTCGACTCCCGAACCATAGTGCGGCTGTAAGGATTAGGTCAATTGAAAAATCCAATGATTTCATCGGGATTTGAACCTGCGACTTTCCGGTTTGTGTCATAGTATTTCAACCAAATATGCTAGGGGGGTACCACTGTTAATTTAAATTTTTATGCCGATTGTACAATCAGTTAAAATACCGACATATTTTTATAGAATCTTAGCAGAAACGTTTCACGTTCTGAACACCCAATAATCTAAGTTGTAGGCGTAGTTTACATAAAATCTTCTTTCAGGTGGGAGAGCTTTGTGCAGATGTCGAGTTGCACTGGGACGTTGGAACTAGCATTAGCGTGCATCAAGACTGCCAGGATATCTCATGTTGTTATCGGGTCAGAGCCGTGATTAATTACCTCTGATATCGGCCCAATCACCCCTTGCCCTCCTACCCGAATTATATAGCCCGTCCAACTGAGAATGCAGAGCTACCGACAGCAATGATAATTATTATTATTAACTGTGGCCACGCAAATAACCTGTGTTCTGTGCACCTCTCTTTTGCTCCAGCGCTGCTAAGTTAATACAGTTAGCCCCAGTTGGTCCCGGGTCCTGCATTTGAACAGGCTGAACTTCTGCTTCAGACACCAGCCCTCCGCTCTGGCCCCAGCCACAAAACTTGGTGCGTACTTTCTTACATTACACAATCCTTACCGCTTAAAAAGTATAGTTATCCCTGTAACAGGCCGTGGAGGCCCATAGGGTTGTGAGACGTCGAGGCTCACACATTTTCTAGACAATCGGCTCACAGATGGCGGTAAAGTTGTCAGCCCTAAGCGCCAGCCGCTCTTTATCCAGAAGAGTATTCCTGGTACTCATTTCTGTTACAGGCTGTGTTGACCCCAGGTCCATAGTGCGGCTGGAGGGATCAGGTAAACTGAAAAAAATCCAATAACCTCATCGGGACTTGAACCCGCTACCCTTCCGGCTTGTAGCATAGCCACTCAACCAACTACGCTACCGGGTGCCGTACATTGAAAAGATCTACCTCATTGGGATTCGAACCCTCGACCTTCCGGCTTGTAGCATAGTGTCTGAACCAACTACGCTACCGCGTACCTCTCTTTAACTCATTCTCTTTCAGTATTTTGTACTGTGACATGTACACATATTGCCAAGCAACAGCTGTGTAAACAGGCGACAGTACAACAGCCGTTGCTAGGAAAGAGCTCTGGGGACACGTTTCCCCGGATACGAGAGAACGCGCAGTAATGGAAAAGGTGTTTTCTGTGCGTCCGTGTCGGGGCTATATAACCACCGTAACCCTGCGAGGCGAAGGAGGCGGGGGTATAACCTGGTCAACCGGTTCCTTTAAGATATAAATATGGGGACCTGGTCATACAAGTTGGGGGAGTCTCGCATCTGAGATAGTAAATGTGGTCATGAGTCCCGTGGGACTCGGACCTGAGAATGACTGCACTGGCGAAGGCCAGCAGAAATTGTAAACGACAGAGCCATCCTTCAGTCAGAGAGGATATTACATAAGGACTATAACCGCAAGGTTCAGTTGAAAATAAAACTACTGGTCGTGAGTCTCAAGGTGCTTGTCGCCAAGACGAACTGATTGGCGCTAAACCGCCAGTCATAAAGTAACTCTGACTCTGATCCGGTTGAGAGGTTGCGCCCATGTGGAGGCGGGTTCGAATACCTCCACCGTAGCCTTGCGAGTAATAGGAAGCGACGAAAGGTGAACCCTGTGCCTGGGGGCATAACTGGGCCACTTTATTCCTGGGGGATAAATAAGGGGATGTGGCCTTTCAGGTTGGGGGAGTCTCTAGTCTGACACAGTAAAATATAGTCATGAGTCCCACACGACTCGGACCCGAGAGCGAATGACTAACGAGGGCCAGCAGAAATTGTAAACGACAGACCCGTCCTCTCGTCAGAGACGGCGCCCCGCATCAACAAATTCGCAACTGTCTGACAGTACCAAAAATGTGATCTTGGGCCTCAGCTGGAACTTGACACCAAGACAGACTGGCCGATGACCGTCGGTCGTAATATAATTTTGGACTTCGGGCATTTCTGTCAGTTGACAAGGAAAATTTGGGGAAGTTGTTAGAATTTAGAAGCTGGTAGCTGAGGACGGGCAGAGTTCGGGAATCCAGAGGAAGGGGAACATCCGTAATTGGAAGCCGCTACCAATCAACGGCTAGTGAAGACTGAGGAGACTTTCTGTGTGCTGTAGTACACCTTTGGTGTGTGTGACTCAGTGAGACTGTCGTAGTTATTTATGGTTACATTCTCTAAGTGATCAGTAAATCCGATTACAAATTCAAACCACGTCTGTAGTCATTCAATCACGTGACAGTATTTTATTAGCCTGTTTTCCTAAAGTAGGTTTATGCGATCTGCATCCTACCTATGTGTCTGTGTGTACCTCCTATAAACTTCTGAATGTCTTAACCAATCTTTATGAAAGCTGGTATGTGTACTCGTAACATAGTTCCTGAGTCCATCTCAACCCCATCCTTCACAGTATAGTCCCCTCACTAGTCTCTCTGTCTCCATGTGCATCCCTCCTATCATTGCTAAGCAATGGCTTGGTTAAACATATCTTACCTTTCAGTGCTAGGCAACAGCTCGATAAACACGTTTCCGCGTCAGCGAATACACACAATAATAGAACAATTGTCGGACGCGTCTTTTTCTGTGTGTTCCATGCCTTATCAGGGGAAAGTCTGTGGGCCTCTTTGTGTGTCCTCCTATCTTTGTCAAGTAACACCTCGATAGAGACGTTCCTGCGGCAACGAAGAATTTTTTGGAGTAGTAGTATTCTATGCCGTCCGTGACGTAATAAAGGAAAGTAGTCGGTTAGTTCTTTCCAGAATTATATGTTTAATGATGGTCTCAGAATTTAAGACTATATATCATCGAATAGTAAGGTGCTTAATTAATAGTGAATTTTAATGGATATGGAAGGAGGTGATTGTGACCTGCTTCAGGGTATTATCGCAATATTACCACCAATATTCCTCGTCTCCCCCATTCGTGCTACATGACCTGCCCACCTCATCCTCCTTAACATCATGAAAAAATATTCTCTCTTTCAAATTTTTAAAGCACAGTGGTTATTATATTATAGTACAATTTTTTATATTAAAGCTCTGCATTTTGCCTATAAAATGTATATATGTATATATATGTATGTATATATGTTTCATATTGTTCTCAGGTTGAACGCCGAATATTATATCCGTAAACAGTATTAATTTATTAATCTTTATAGATAGGACTCAGTTTAATTCTTGTGAAACAGAGAATGAATTTGTGAACATTATTTAGTGGGCCCGTCGGAGGTTAATAATGACATAACTTGCAAACTTTGAAACCGTACTCATGTTTTGGAATTTACTTTTAAATCTTGATAAATAAAATATTTCCCATTATATCTTTTGAGGCCAATTTGTATCTAAGTGTACCATTTTATTTAATATTCAAGACCTCGAATTTTTCCCACAGGGTGTGTTTGTATTCTTCTTATGATTCTTAGAATAAACAGCGATTTTTTCCGTAAACAGAAGTAGCTGATTGGTCTTTGTGTGAAAATTCACTTTGTTTCCTCTGAGACACAAACTTAATCTTTAAATGTTATTTGAATTAATTGAACGTTAACATTCCAGAGCAGTAAGACCGGAACTTTCAACACAGACACGAAGTCCAGTCTGTCATTAAGAACTTTTGTGTTTGATTTTGGTTTTATTTTTGTGATTTACTGGATGAGGGTGCTGAATAGCTTAGCAGGTATCATAATCATCATCATCATCATCACCATCAGCCCGACAGTCCTGTGCGGACCCTGACATTTTTTCAGAAGCTTCAACCTGTCTTCTTTATTCATAGCCACACACGTCCCCTCCGCACCCCTAGGGCCGTGCCTGTCCCCCCATCTCGGTTTGGGGTCTCCAGTGTCCCTAGTCCGTTCGGGCCTGGTAACAAACACCTTCTTGTCTGTCGTACTGTATTCCATATATAGTTCAGCTCAGCTTTATTTTTATTTGTATATATTTAGTAAGGGGCACGCGGTAGCGTAGTTGGTTGAGGGGCTATGCTACAGCCTGAAGGTCGCGGGTTCAAGTCCCGATGAGGTCATTGGATATTTTTCAGTTGGCCTAATCCTTCCAGCAGCACTAGGCACGGGGGTTTACTCAGCCTCTAACATTAATGAGTACCAGGAATTAATTAAATAATTTTCCTGGGGAGTACAGCACGGCCGTCGCGTAAGGCTGACAACCTTACCGCCACGTCTGAGCCGATTGTCTAGATAATGTGGGAACCTCAACGTCTCACAACCCTATGGGCCTTCATGGCCTCGTACGAGGATAGCTTTACTTTCACTTTTTTACTTATATATTTAGTAAAACCTGGCTCATTAAATAGCTTACAAAATTCATGGTTCCTCCATGTAACCTTACCCTGCACTGCTCCAAAAATGCATCTGAGAGCTCTGCTTTCAATTAGACCAAATGACTTTTCATCTGCCTTGGATATCATCCAGGTCTCAAAGGCAAATGTTAATACTAGTCTCACACGTGTCCTGTACATCAGCAGTTTTTTTCTTTTAGATCAATTTTGACTTTACATGTTTCTGTCTATAAAAACATCAACCTGAAGAAAGGATATATTTTTTTTGTTCTCTGGGCTAATATCATCTTTGCAGTTGACCTCTGATTCAAAGTAAGTGAAATTATGCACAATTTCAAATTTGAGGAATCAACTCCACTCTACTACACGGTGTCATAACGCAGAAAACGTTAATAGGACTGTCTAATAGGTTGAAATACTCTAATATCATATTGTCAGGTGTATGAGTGACTATAGACGGGGTTTTGGATTGGATATTGGAGTTATTGTCCACTTTAACACACAACTCGTATCTACACTTCATAACAGCTCCATCGTTAAATTTTCACTCTTCTTAAATCACTACAGCACACAGATCAGTGCTCTTAGCCTGTTAAGAGACGTCTCCTGGTAACAGCTCCAACAATGGCGGTTCCCTTTCTACTGAATATCTTCTTCACAGAACTGATTTGGTTGTCCCAGTTGTCTTCCTCATAACTCCTCGGCACGGACCCAATTATCTTTATCTTCATCACTACCTGAGTAACCTGTAGTTGATGGCCGAGCCATAGCTCAAGCGGTTAGTCGCTGGCTTCCCACCGCGGCTACCCGTGTTCGATTCCGGGTCTGGTCAAGTGGGATTTGTGGTGGACAAAGCGGCGCTGGGGCAGGTTTTCTCCGAGTACTTCGGTTTCCCCTGCCAATATTTATTTCACCAATTGCACCACAATCACCCTCACCTCTCATCTGGGACTGGTACAATAGGCCAGAAGTGGCCGCAGTACAAGGGGACAACTCGTAAGTCTCACCCCACCAAGAATAATAAGGGAAGAAGTAACCTGTAGTCGAGGATGCAGTCCTAGAAACAGAGGTCCCAGTGCGATATGACAAATGGCGTGAGCCATCATACGAGGATCCTCTCGTCCCTTAACGAAGGCTTTAGTCTTTTAATCGCAGGGAACAGTTTACGAAGGAAATATTTGAAAAGAAACTGATGTTTTCTTCTCAGATATGGGAAACTAAATAAGCTACAAGAACCACCTAACCTTATAAGTGGATACGAGTTTTCAGGGTTGGCCCTGTCACAAGCCAGAACAAAATCTGAAGCATTGCCACCGTGAATAATTCGGAACGAACATGAAGCTGTAAGAATTCTACATATCACGTTAATTCTTTAGTAGGGGACATAAAGCGGCACCCCTCACTGAAAGGGCCACCAGGTTGGAGCACTGGACTTCATTGGTTCTACTACAGCCCTGCGAACAACGTAGACGCAGTTGAATGTGCGGATAAAGGCAGCTGACACAAAGGAAATATGCCCTGAAGCTGTGGTTGTACTGAACACATGTCATGACGACTTATTGGACGAGAGTTCATGCGTCCCAGCAGTTCAGTGCTGCGTCAGTTAGTACAAGATTGGCCCCTACTGTAATCCTGGTGACTAGACATTTATCTGTACTCCCAAGTTTCATTCGAGGTATCTGCATTTGCTTAATTACTAAATACATTCCTCTTGTATCTTGCGATGCCGAGATTTTATTTTTTTATTTTGATCATTGTCCCGAAAGTAGGACTCTTTCGACTAGTGATCAGCTCGTCGCGAGGACTCTGCCTAAACATAGGGCAACACAAACACAGAACAAACAAATGCATTTACACCTACCAAACATCCATGTTTTGTGTGGGATTCGAACCCACGATCCTGGTTTTCGAGCGAGCGAAGACAGCTCATGTCTTAGACCGCTCGGCCACCGTGACCCGCAGTGTATAAGAATAATATATAAGAATTCAGTTCGTACCTCACAGGAAACAGATCCGAACCCACGATCCCGGCTTCCGAGCGAGCGAAAACAGTGCATGACTTAGACCGCTCGGCTACCGTGACCGGCAGCGTATAAGAATAATATATAAGAATTCAGTTCGTACCTCACAGGAAACAGATCCGAACCCACGATCCCGGCTTCCGAGCGAGCGAAGACAGTACATGCCTCAGACCACTCGGCTACCGTGACCGGCTAGAAGTTAGTCACAGTGTTTAAAAATTGAAATATCTGGGAATAAATCAGAATTCTTTAACGAAGGCTATGGTGATTGCTTGTTACCTTTCAGTTCAGAATCTTTTGTCTTTCCTTCTCCTATCAAAAGGACCACAGAACAGAAAATGTGTACATAACAATTATAATTTCATTTGTTTTTTACATGGATGTGAAACTGATATATTCTAAGAAAACACTCTGAAAGTCTGCTTAGTTTATCATTTTTCATCGTCCATCACTTCTGCAGCTGATTCTGGTTCCGTCCTCAGGGAAAAGAGGAACGTAATCCGTCAGATTACATCCGTCCATTAGAATCAATCACTGGAGAATAAAATTCCGAGCAGATATCTGAACCCCAGAAGAAAGATATAATAGAAAGGTGCAAAAATTTCTACGTATATTCGTTATATAACATTAGAGTAATCATATCACGCAGGAAGAAATGATCGGACGCGTTGTATGGATTTGAGAAACCTAAACAAAGTTCTGTTTGTGAAACCTTAAGGAAAGGAACCACTAGAGAGACGCAGGTGTAAATGAATGAATTGTATTAACAAGTAACTTCGCGGAACTGAGCCCCTGAGACGCTGCCAATTGTGCAGATACTGGAGAGCTTCCAGCAATTTCTGGAACCCAAAGGTTCATTTCCGTACAAGTCCGTCACAACACAACAATACAGTGTTCAAGGCTAAATTAGCTTTGTTACATGTCTCGGCTGTTCGTGGCCATCATCAGGCAAATACACGATCATCAAAATCACGCACTAGTGAACTGCAATTGCGTAGTGAGTCTGGATACTTGACAATTATATCACGTGTATAAAACACATAGTATAAAAATTACAATGAAATATAATCTTATTAGAAAACAATTTTTTTGCCGTAAAATGTGGCTAAATCAATTCAAATGATAATCTATATCACGAAGTCAGTCGTTGCAATCTTGTGTTTTCCCGTGGACATTGGTATATTCTAGACTTTTATATGAGAAACTGTGTGGAGGTCCGTGAAGTATAATTTTAACATTAATTGTTCGGTGGGTGCATCATCGTACGATGCATTTATGTCCGTTTTGTATGGAATACAGATTGTAACTAAAAAGAAAAAGTTCATTACCTTGTTCACAAGAGCCGCCCCACTTGTCCATATCCTGCGCCAGATTTATCCAGTCCATACCACCCCATCCCATCTCTCTAAGATCCATTTTAATATGGTTCACCCGCCTATATCTTGGTCTTCCTAGTCGTCTTTGTTCAGTGTATTATTATGTACGTAGTATATCTAAAATAAGTGACCTAAGAGGTTTTACAGTTTTATGTGTTTCGGTGTAACGTTCAGTGGAAGGAATGTCCGAACACCTTAGTGGACCTCAGGGTTCCAGAAAATATGGCGAAGTTTTCAATAAGTAGAGAGAAGAATAGCTGTCTAGTGGGGATGATTGCATAACACTTTAAAGAAACCGGGGTAACGGACAACTGCATAGATAGTTTCAGTCAAAATACAGTAAAAAACGGTAAAGCTATCCCTGTAACAGGCCGTGAAGGCCCATAGGGTTGTGAGGCGTCGAGGCTTTCACATATTCCAGACAATCGGTCCATAGATGGCGGTAAGGTTGTCAGCCTTACGAGCCTGCAGCCCTTTACATTCCAGGAAAATGCCTGGTACTGATTTCTATTAAAGGCCGCGCCATAGCTCAAACTGTTAGTCGCTGGCTTCCCACTGCGGCGGGGTTCGAGCCCGGGTCTGGACAAGTGGGATTTGTGGTGGACAAAGTGGCGTTGGGGCAGATTTTCTCCGAGTACTTCGGTTTCCCCTGCCAATCTTCATTCCAGCAATTGCTTCACAAACACCCTCACCTATCATCTGGGGCTGGTACAATAGGCCAGAAGTGGCCGCAGTACAAGGGACTAAGTCCCACCCCACTAGCAATAAGAAAATAAAAAAGAGGTCAGTCGGCCCCATAGCCACAGTGCGGCGGGAAGGATTAGGTCAGTTGAAAAATCCAGCGACCTCTAAAATATTAGTTAATTATACTTCGAAGCTACTGAGACGTTACGCGGAGAATCACGGCCACGAGACGCTGGATTAGGCAGTTTGGTGTCTTAATCCTTATCACAATGCAGGCAGGCAGGCAGGCATCCGTGTGCCAAACCCGCGGACCCCGTGGTGGGGTTGAGAGGGTGCTCCGTACGTGAGTGGGAGATACAAATTTGTAGAAAGGGTCATTGCAACAGCAGTGGGCGGTAGCAACCCTGTACCCAATTAAAGCGGGCACTATAGTTGACTCAGATAAAAAAGAAACGTTTTTATTGGTTTGGGTTGCTCCCCACACCTTAATTAGTGACCCTGGGGGGTAGTGGCCTCGCTTGTTAAGGGGTTATGTAAGGATATTTATGCAGACTTGTTTGTTTTAGTAAATCAGTATGGACACTGGTTTGGGGTGGTAATACAATGAGGGCAGTTGTCTCCCTTTAGTATGGCATATACATTTCCTAGCAATACAGAGTGTTTGCGAATATCGTTCACATCCCCTACTCGTGAAGGCTAATTTTTCAACGTAGCTGGACGCGATGTATAAAAGTAAGTGAGAAAAAAATACGTACACATTATAACATTTTGCCAAATAATCACACAACAGTTGGATATTTGACTAGCTTAATCTTATATGTATTGAACCTGTTATTTAATGTATTTAGTCCAACGGTTGGCCGCGTCATAGCTCAAGCGGTTAGTCGCTGGCTTCCCATTAAGGCGGCCTGGTTCGATCCCCTGGTTCCCCTGGTTCCCCTGTCAATCTTCATTCCACCAATTGCTCCACAATCATCCTCACGTATCATCTGGGGCTGGTACAGTAGACCAGAAGTGGCCGCAGTACAAAAAAATAATCCAACGGTTAACAGGAATGTCGATTATGCCAAAATAAAATATTGTGTCACATATATCCGTTGCTATAAAACGACTAAGAAATAGGTAACAATAAAGCGACCATCACTAAGCAGCGGCCTGTAAACAGCAAGAGAGGAATAATGTTTTCTGTGCGGTCCATGCAATATAGCCAATATATATATTTCTGGAGACAGAAAATATGTAATGAGATATGGATTATATTAATTACCGAATATATCTATAAAATTACGGTTACATGTGAAGGTATGCAATTTGCACGAAAAGCTAAGTCACCACGTGTGGCCATTGTAGTTTAGCAGCATTAGGGACACCAGACTGTAGCTCTGTGTAATCAATACGGATTTTGGAGACAAGGGTGAATCATCTGGTAGTGAGAAAGCATTACTGTCGATATTAATCAAGATAGAGTCTGCAGAAGAAGGGAATGTATGGCACAGATCTATAAGGGTCAATACAAAAATATGACATGATCTGCACGCTCTGTTAAGCTTCCAATATTTCGTATAATATTTCTACATGTCCACTAATAAAGAATGCCTATATTCCGAGCTAAGATGAAATGTGAGTTTGTTTTGTTCACGTTATTTTCATGGCTGTATTTCTGGAGGCTTTAATATTTCTTTCATTGGCTTATGACCAGGGACCGAATTTTGATGACCTGAAAATATTTAAAAAAATGACCAATAAAATGACCAAAAAAAATCCAGAAAATGACCTAAAATATGATACAAAAATGTAATATGCAGGGCCAGGATTTTGATGACCTGAAAATATTAAAAAAATGACATAAAATTACCGAAAAGTCCAGAAAAAATCTTAAAAGAGAAAAGAAAGAACAATTCGCTTCCATGTTATTCACATTTCAGAAAACATATGAAGAAAAATTCCCTAAATGGCCAGAAATGACAAGAAATACCCTTAAAAGTCCAAAAATTTACCAAAAAATTACCCCCCAAATGAAAAAATGATCTTGAATCTAAAGATGCCAAAAATGACAAAGCATTACCTATAAAATGTACATTTCTGTAACCAGCAGCTCATATCCGAGATTTATATATTTAAGAGCATCGCATTTGATACAAGGAAAAAAAAATGACATGTCATCAAAATCCGGGCCATGCTTTATGACACTTGTATATAGGACTTGGTTTATTTTTCAAATCAATAAAAACAGCTTTTGAATACATGTAAAAAATTTGGAAAATGTGAGGGGAATTTTCAGTAATAATACAATTTACCCTCTGGCGGTTATAAAAAAATGTAAATGTGTTTGGTTACGTGTATGATTGTAAGCAAAATAGTTATATATTTTGATAGATATAATTGTGATTTTGTTGAGTCCCCTTATTTTGCTGTTTTGTCTTCTTTATTTCCTTCAAAATTTTTCTTGTTTTTTTTTTTCCTTTTCTTCACTCAGGCTTGAGATTTTTCTCTCTCCCCGTTTCGCTAACGTGCAGTGCAAAATATATAGGATTTCCGTGTGTTTCATCTTCGTTGGCTCCTATGTTGCTCTCCGATTCTCGTCCCAGTTATGCTTGTAAGTTGTCAGGTTTTTTCCCTTGGCACTACAGCCCCAGAGGGCCTAGGCCTACCTCCATGAACTTCTCCATTCACTTCGGAGTCAGGTTGTACCAAGAATGAAATAACTGCAACGCGTACCTGAGGAAATAAAGACAGGCTATAATTGATGCCTGCTGTATTGTAGGTTGCCAATCACAGGGGCGGCGCGATCTAGGGCATGAACCGTCTTCGGCCGCTCGAAAACTGTGGTCGTGGGTTCGAATCTCATTCGAGGCATTGATATCTGTGTGCGTTTATTCTGTATCTTTCCCTGTGTAGGTAACGGCTTTACAATGGGCTGATCCCCCGTCCAAGGAGTCCTACCGACTGTGTATAGATTAAGAAATTGAAAAAGCGGCTGAATTCCAAAGGGCTGTGCAGCCATAGAGCGAGAAGATTGTCAGATTTCTTCGACAAAATAATGTAGAAACACTTGTTAGTTTCTTCATCTTCCATCTGCCAGTTTATCTTCAATTAACAAGCGTCCAGACTGGACCAATTCGTGTGAACTGCATTGTGGGTTGGTGACGGTGATGACGTAATGAGTTTGACTGAAAACTGCTCCTGCTTTACACGCCGGAGTTCTGGTCTAAAATCTCGGTATGGTGACCAACTGTCTTGACTGAGCTTCGTCATATTCTTCCTCAGTCCCTACACTGAAATGCTGGGAATAGTACTTCATGTAACAGAAGGATCAATTTATTTACATTCTAATTCAGTATTCACTAATCAGTCTATCATTCGGCGACATATAACCTTGGCAATCCACAGCGTCGTTAAATAAGTAACTCCACGGAACACAATCCCTCTTGAAAGACTAAGGGCGATGGTACACCGAGGAAACCGGCGACCGCAACGCAACCGCAATTTCCGAGAACTGTGATGAGCCTGAACTGAGCACAAGTTACTGAATGGAGCAGCGCAAACTGAGGAAACTGCAATGCCACTGCTGATAATAGTTCTCGGAAATTGCGGTTGCGTTGCGGTTGCCAGTTTCCTTGGTGTGTCCTCGCCCTAATAGTTACTCAGGTTTACAAGAAACTCCCCACACTGTATGGAAACCGTTGCCGCGCCGTCTAAGGCATGAACTGTCTTCGGCCGCTTGAACACGGGGACAGTCGGTTCGAATCCCATTCGAGGCATGGATGCCTGTGTCCGTTTACTCTGTGATTGTGTTGTTCTGTGCAGGTCGAGCTGATCCCCGCCCAACAAAACTGTCTATGATTAAGGAACTGAAGTGAAACGAAGCGTTTCACGGATGCCCTATGCTCCAAGTGGGAGCAACAGGAATAGATAGGTAGATAGATAGATAGGTAGATAGATAGATAGATAGATAGATGCGGTTAGTTGCGGCCCGGATTCGATCCCAGGTCTGGTCAAGTGGTATTTGTGGTCGACAAAGTGGTGCTGGGTCGGGTTTTCTCCGAGTACTTCGGTTTCCCCTGCCAATCTTCATTCCACCAAATTTTCCATCGTGATAATCACCCGGGGCAGGTACAATAGGTCAATCGGTGGCCGCCGTGCCCAGTGAACCCAGTTGGACTCCACCTACCACTGAGCGAATTAAAAAAATTTGTTAGATACTACAGAAACCGATGGTTCGTAATTGCGGTCACAAGATCACGACACTTATTTCTACTCTAAAGCCAGCCACATTCTACCATCCTTTTCTTTCCACTTTAATATTATCCTACAATCGTGGTTATGTATTCTAAGTGGTCTGTTTCTTTCAGGGGTTTCTACCCCCAAAGTGAACTAAGAATAAATAACGTACGCGAGGGTAAGGGTGCCCACCATCACGAGTCGCTGATGAGGATTCCTATATTCCAACGCTCTGTACAGTTCTATGTCCCCTTGAGGCGCTCATAAAAAATCCATTTCTGTTCTTCACAAAGAGCTCGAGGTCTCTCTGCAAAGTGAATATTTTAGAGGGGGCAATGCCGCTGCTGAAGGGGGCGAGACACGGTTGAGTAATGCTGAAGAACCTAGGTCGAGCGGTCCGCATTTCGAGATGGCTGGAAGCAATTTATTAAAAAAGTGGGATACATTAAAGAGACTGAAAGAAGGAAATAGGTGTAAAAAAGAAGGGGGGGTACATATAAGAATCCGTAACATGATTCTTTGATATTTCGGTTTGCTGCCTGAAATTCTGTACGTTTATTTCCGTATTCTTGAAATGTTGGCTTGAAGCTAGGAAGAAGGAAAGAAAGCGGAGCAAACATTTGAGTCAAATCACGTGAACACGTGTAGGAGTGATGGTTGTGACCACGGCCCGCAGACGAGACATGTGTGGGTTACAATACTGGAAATGTTTACAGGCGCCGCAAACTTCGAATACTAATGTGTTTACCAGATCACGACGAATGGGACAGACCTGCCGTAAATATTTTCTTCCAAATCCTCTTATAACATATACTCTACAATATATCGGCATATAATCATAACTTTATAGCAACATTTTCTAAAGGACGCACAACAAAGGCTTGATAAATTGTTTTAATTTTGTTCATGCATTTGTAATATATTTCTGTGGTACATACAGATCATAGTGGGCGCCCGCTCGAACACTGGTATCATGGGTTCCAATCCCACTGAAGGCATGGATCTCTGCCTTTATTATGTGTTTGCGTAGGTAGCGGCCTTGCGAAAGGCCGATCCCCTGTCCAAGGAGTCTTACCGACTGAGATTAAGAAACCGAAACGAAAGACAGCGCTCCAAGTGGGAGCAACAGGAACGAGAAGGAGAATACATAGAGAAAATATAAAAATAAATACTAATTTATCAGAGAAATTCTAGCAACTTAATCCGTGATCCTGCCTTCGATTTACATTTCTTTATTAAATGACGCTTTCGGTATCAGAATCATGTAGGATAAATGTGCGGCGATTGGTGGAATGAGAATTGGAAGGGGAAGCCGAAGTACTCGGAGAAAACCTGCGCTAGTACCATTTTGTCCATCACAAATTCCATATGTCCTGAACTGGGATCGAACCACAGTTATCCGTACACAAGTTATACCTACAAATCGGAGATTTTCTATTCCTTTTGGCAGTAACACAGGAAGACCCATGACGATGCTGACACTAGCCAGCAGGCAGGAGTAGCTGATGTGATTGTGTAATTCATAAGTGGAAACATTCCTTATCCTTCATGTTGGTTGAAAGTAAGTTGTTTAATGATATTGTACCAACTGCAAAAGCTGATACAGTAAAACTTGGTTATAGCAACATCGGTTTCTGCGACACCTTGNGATCACGTATTCCCTTCGTTTCGCGAGCTACTCACTCTAAAAGCCTTAAAATACAAGATTTAAATTTGTAAAATTCTTTAACGCTTTTAGGTGGCTTTTTTTTGTTTGTCATATTTCACACAAAATGTTTCGGCTTATTTTGCTGCCACCAGGTGTGTCAGATTNTAGCGATAACAGAGGAAGACCCACGACGATGCTGACACTAGCCAGCAGGCAGGAGTAGCTGATGTGATTGTGTAATTCATAAGAGGAAACATTCCTTATCCTTCATGTTGGTTGAAAGTAAGTTGTTTAATGATATTGTACCAACTGCAACAGCTGATATTTAGCGAAGAGTGATAAGAGAGCATGAGAATAGCGTTGTATTGCAGCATTCTGTCGTCCTGTGTCTCCTTCGATCACGTATTCCCTTCGTNCGGTTTTTGGTAGATTTTTACGTGACTAACATAAGGCTACTGTGGAAGTGCCCATTTCGGTTACAACGACATTCGTTTATAACGACACTATTTTTAGGTCCCTTTGATGACGTTATAACCAAGTTCTACTGTATTTAGCGAAGAGTGATAAGAGAGCATGATCATAGCGTTGTATTGCAGCATCCTGTCGCCCTGTGTCTCCTTTGATCACGTATTCCCTTCGTTTCGCGAGCTACTCACTCTAAAAGCCTTAAAATACAAGATTTAAATTTGTAACATTTTTTAACGCTTTTAGGTGGCGTGTTTTTGTTTGTCATATTTCACACAAGATGTTTCGGCTTATTTTGCTGCCACCAGGTGTGTCAGATAGTTTGCTGAAGTTGCTACACTTAAGATACCGTCGTAACACTTTGTCCAAATTTTAGGATTTAATCTTAATTCTGAAGAACAATTTTGTTTTGGGGGGAACCGTGTGTTGGTGACTGATGTGAACAAAATAACGGAAACAGTATATACCTGAAGAATAGGGTTTGTTTGTGCTGAGTTGGCAACACAAAATATACCCGATTAATATCAAGATAACAATCGAAACTTAAGGAAGCAAATTACAGTATTACTATGGAAACCTATTTTAATAACATCAAAAAATATGTAGTGTATATACTTAATTAATTTTCTTTTTCAGTTTAAAATGCAGAGACCTGGCGACCGTCTATACCCTTGTGGCCGCCTGGGTAATTGTTGATACGTTATACTAAAATACTTACTTACTTTTCTGTAACATAACAGCCGAATTCATTCACACTCTGGACACACAGAAATGTGACCGTTATTCCCCTGTTTCCTGTGAAGAGAGTTGACGACTTCTACAGTCGCGAGAGAGTAATATATGGCCATGAGTCCCGCGGATCTCGGAAACATGAATGACTGTTCTGACTGACTGACTGAATGACTTGACTATTGAATTGCTGCCGGTCCTCACCAGCATAGCCAGTGCTGGAGACGGACGACCTGAAGTGTTTCCTGTAGGGGTCCTGATAGGAAGCAATTGAAGATATGATATCTAATCTGTACACTACTTAAAAGGTAGCCTAGCCACATGTCTTAAAGCAATGTGCAAGCATGGCTGTAGTTCGTGGTTTCTTATTTGAGTGTTATGTCTTTCCTACGGTGTGATCATCATCATCATCATCATCATCATCATCAGAAATTTGTCAGACGACAGGTCCACAGTCTCTTCCAAAACAATTCCTTCCACTTAATGCGATCTAGAGCTTTCTCCTTCAAATGACAGTATCCTCTTCTGTCCCCAAGGTCATCCAGCATCTTCTTACGCCTTCTTCCTCGTCTTCTAGTCACTTCTATCCGCCCCTCTATCTTTCCTTCAATAACTTCTTTTAGAAGGCAGTTTCTGCGTAAAACATGACCAATCCAATTAGCCTTCCGTTTTCTTATTTCGTGTAGGATATTCCTCTGCTCACTGACTCTAATTAACACTTCTTCATTTCTCACATAATCGGTCCAACTGATCTTCTCCATCCTTCTCCAACACCACATTTCAAAGCTTTCCAGATGTTTCTGATCTACTGCCCTAAGTGTCAATGTTTCAGCCCCATACAGAGCTATGCTCCAAATGTAGCATTTCACTAGTTTCTTCCTCAAATTTAAGTCCAATTTGCTGGTAAAAAGATTCTTCTTCTTGCTAAATGCAGCTTTTGCCATGGCAATCCTGGATTTAATTTCACAAGTACACCTTCCATCATCTGTTAACAAGCTACCCAAATATTTAAAACATTTCACATTCTCCAGTTGTTTTTGGTCTATCTTTATTGTGACTGGGGTTGGTTGTCTCGAAATTTTCATTACTTTTGTTTTCTCCACATTCATTTCCATGCCATAGCACCTTCCAATTTCAATTAGTCTATCAATCATGCCCTGTTGCACAGTACGTTCCTTAGCCATTAACATAAGGTCATCTGCATATTTCACAGTTTGAATAATTTGCCCTCCTACTTTGAAGTCACCGAGCCCATCCAGAGCTTCCTTGGTAAGGCATTCGCTGTACAAGTTGAACAGAATTGGTGATAAACAGCATCCTTGTCGAACTCCTCTTCCAATCTGCACACTTCCTGTCTCCCCCCTGTCCAGTCGTACTCTAACTTTCTGATCCATGTACAATTTACTATTCAATCTTCTTTCACGCCAATCGATACCTGTTTCCTTTAGGATCTTCTTTATTTTGGTCCAATTTACACGGTCAAATGCCGTCTGCAAGTCTTTGAAGCAAACACACAGTTCTTCATCTATCTCCAAAGTTCGTTGTGTTATAATTCTCATCATCCCAATTGCATCCCTGGTTCCTTCTCCTCTTCTAAATCCAAACTGATCTTCTCCAAGTACATCCTCTATTTTCCTTTCAATTCTTCTTTTAAGTATCTTTGCTATTATCTTTGCTGTATGTGCAATAAGGCTTATTGTGCGATGGTCGCTGCATTTTGTAGCTTTTGTCTTTTTATCTTTAAAGCAACAATTGTCATATTAACAAGGAAAGCAGCCATGGCTAGGGAGAAGAAGTGAATTATATCTTGCGTGGCGAATATTCAATAATATGGTTGTACTGTAAAAAGGGGAAGTAAGTGTTTTGTGAATCGAAAATGTGCTAAGTCGTATGGCGAGTGAACCGCCAACCCGAATCCATGTATCTACTCCCGAACAGGATTTCTCTGACCCGAGGTCGCTGCTGAAGACCGACTTATCCGCCCTGATAGAGCAGGTTGCTAACATTAATATCAAACAGAAGAAAGAATTATATAATGTATTAGTAAAGTATATAAGCAACTTCACGTCTAAACCCGGAGTTTGTAATTTATTTAGCTACAAATTTCCAGTGGAAGCTGACAGACCTGTAGTCGGGTACAACAGACCCATTGCGTTTGCCCTGAGGTCAGCCGTCCGACAGCAAATAGAGCAGATGTTAAGGGACGACATTTTGGAAGCCAGCAGCTCACCTTACTTAAACCCGCTAACCATAGTCCAGCGCGAAGGGAAGAAGATTAGAATTTGTCTAGGCGCCCGAAAAATCAACCAGAATACCGTGCAAGATAGGGAACGTACGCCTCCATTGCAGGAGTTGTTGCAGAGATTCGACGGCGCCTGATACATGACGTCACTAGATCTCAGCTCCGCCTATCTACAGGTAGAATTAGATAAGGATTCAAGGAAGTACACTGCGTTCTTATTTGACTCCACATCTTACCAGTTTAAGAGAGTCCCATACGGTTTTCGGAATTCCTTGCCGGCTTTTTTCCGAGCATTGAAATTAGCGTTAGGTGGTGGAACCGAGGGATATGTTGTTTCCTACATAGAAGACATTCTGGTGCACTCAAGGTCCTTTGGAGAACATCTGGTTCATCTGGTTAGTTATTGGCAGACTTGACGAGAGGAGACAACAAATGTTGAATTTCGATTGCAGAGAGTAGAGTTCGCGTGCAAATTTTGGGTAGTACCTAACTAGAAATTTGGGGATTTCTTGGATGAACGTAACCAGACCGTAAGCGCAAGCAGACGATTCGGTTACCCACTAATAAATTATAATTTTGAAAGAGTCAATTTCATTGCACTAACAGAATAACTAAAGGCAGTCAGAGCGCCTGTGGAATGAGTGAGTGATTGTAAATCAACATTGTAAACAAGTTAGTCTAAGTAAAGCTTTGCTGTAAAGAAGTGAAATTGAAAGAGTATAGAGAAACTAGGGGAAAAGAATGCAGGTCAGAATTCACACTAAACTAAAACAAGGTCACTGAACCAGCACTGAAAGAGAACCCAGAAAAAAAGAGAGGGAGAGAGACAGAGAGAGAGAAAGCGAAGGTAGGATATTAAGTTTAGGTCCAGTNTTAAAAGGACGGGCACAGGATTAACTGCAATTAAATAAAAGTGTAAATTGATCTCTTAGCGGTTGCCAGGTAGCAATCTGGGCAGAAAGTATAAGCAGCCAAGGGCGAAGCAAGTGAAGAGATACGTTGAGAAGTGCAGTGTTGTGCAGTGAAATTACAGTGTTAAAAGCATAGAAGTGTATGAACAGAGAGACAGAAAATTACCAATGTTTGTGTACCTAGGTACGTGATTGTACCCCAAACTAATTTTAGTATTTAGCATTTAGCAAACAAAAAACAAAAAAACTTTATAGCCTAGTAACAAGTGTTAGTAGAAAGCAAAGTGTCTTGGTAGGCAACAGACTGATCTCAAGTCATTCCATTTGTTTGTATTAAGAATAGGTTAAGGACGGCAGTGAAAAAGAATCTTTGTTCGTTACATTACATTAAAGAACAAATATTCGCTTTGGGGGGTTGTAACCGTTCATTCTAATTGGTGGACTATTGTGTATTAATTATACCTATATTAAGTTAATATCAAGTAAATACAAAGAGAATCCGGCAGATAGCCAACTCTTACACGCAGAAGGGACATAGTTCAAGTTTTGCTATGTGGACAGTAAGTAACATCTGGTACTTTCCTGGAATTCTGCAGTTTCAGCAAAGTCGAAAAGTCTTTGAATGAGAGCTAGGAACAGCTATAACTTAGAAGTTGGATGGCCGGAGCCTCATCCCATGGTCTTAATGCATCAAGTCGCTGTCAACCTTAGCGTCAGGTCAGCAGCTGCCAGAATCACATAGCAAAGCAACATGATGGAAATTAACAAATTTAGGGAACCTCCTAGTTTGAAAACTTAACCAATGGCAAAAGTGGAGGAGTGGACTTCTCTTGGAGTCTGTGGTTCGTGGACCTCAGGATTCAGAGAGAGTGCATTCCACCTCAGAGAGTCTTCATCGAACTTTCGGCGAAGTCTGTCTCAAATTTACAACTACATTCCTTCAGAAAAGAAAGTATTACATGTTAAATACAATTAACTGTAAACATTAGAGTTTCCGTTGTATTCAGTGAGCTGGAGTGAATTAAATAATTACTAAGTGCAAAAGTCTGAAGTGGTGAATGTGATTACAAGGAAAGATTCTTCCTGCACTGCCCGAGCCAGACCCGTATAAGACCCCGGGATAAGAATTCATCTCTACCAATTACAGAACAGAACCCAGATACTGCCATCTTTCCCTACTTGCGAGGCACTTAATTGTACTAGTACCGAAACCAAACTCTCGCCTACCAGCACCAACAACCAAAATCTTCCTCCCTTCCCACCTAATTTCTCGCCATCCACGAGAAGGAGGAGGAGGGCAGTAACTCCAGTGGAGGTGTCCATAAAGAGGTGCAGGTGAATCGCAACAAAAGGAAGGAGAGGACCCGGATAAGTGGAGACCAACGTAAAGGGCCCAACGAAGTGAGCGGTTAGAATATTACGTATTATACACACAATGGCTGATGTGGTGTTCTGAGGGCCGTTGTTATGTTGCATGTTATTGCTTAAAATTTGATACCTGGAAATAGTATACCACTGGTAACTATTATTGAATTACTTAGTGTTTGTACGAGTATGTGGTATTGATTGATTTATTATGTTTATGCAGTTCACTTACTATTTGAAGGGTGACTCCGTTGTGTAAATGTCCGATTTGATGGAGAGGTAGATTACAACTGATTTGGGACGTATGTCGTTATGGAATGCTGTGTAGGTGAGAGGGAGGTGAGGTGAGGGCAAGGTAGTGTTTATGTTTGGTAGGTTGCAATTATTGTGTCGAATATTGGATTAAATGTTTCGGTAAAATTATCGTTCAACTGGATGCTTTGCTTGCTGATTTCGTATTGCTGAAATCTTTCCTGAGTATCGAACATTCGTCATTCTTTCCTATGTACAATATGTCCATAGTTTTATCTATTGTTCGATATTTGTGGATAGTGTCTACTTTGTGCTATCTCCTATGTGTTCTTTAAATTTAATTTTGAATTTACGCCCCATTTGTCCTATATATTTCTGTGGTCATTTTGCACACTGTAACTGGTAAACTCCACCGCATTTGACACACAGCTAAGGCCTATTGCAATAGGTCTTAGAATGGCCGTACAACTGACATCTTGTACACTGGATTATGTGCTTGTATTTATTAGGCGGTTCGATTTCAATGATCTTGTTTTTGAGACTTCTTATTTTATAGACTTCCTTGTTGTTGTTTGCTGGCTCTAACTCTACAAAGAATAGGTTGAGCGGTTCTTTAGTTTGACGATGCTTTGCATTGATTATATTTCTGACCTTGTGGCCTAGTTCAGATAATTCGCCAGTTTTGTCCTTTAGTTCTACGGTATTGTGTAGGTGCTTTATGACTACTCTGTAGGCCCTTTCGTCTTTTAAAAATGTATGTGAATACGATGTCAGTAACAGGTGCAAGGGAAGTGTGCAGTTAGTAGAAAACAGATAAAATAAAAAAAAAATATTTTTCGAAGTCTGAAGTTTAACTAAATTGAAGAATTCCGCATTCTGGGATGTGGCGCCGTGTAGATCTTGTGTAAACCGACGTTTCGGAAGAACGTATCGCCTCAGTCTTCAGAGTAGGTGGAGGCTATACGTTCCTCTGAAACTTCTGTTTACAGAAGATTTACAGGCGCCACATCCAAGAAGACGCCATTCTTCAAGGTGACCGTCATGAAAACCTCAAATCTTCATCTAAATTGTGTTCCTAAATCACAGAAAACACATGGATTCTCCATTACAAAGACTAGAAGGCAGTAGTGTTTAGGAAAATTATCACATTTTATTCTGAGAGTCATAGAAAATACGGAAACACACCGAGTGTACAGAAAATAGAGATTTTGAACTTTAAAGAAGTGGTAAATATAATAACCATTGTACTTTGGTGGACTAAGAGAGTTAGCTTAAAAGTGAGACATTCGCTTCCTCTTGAGGATTATTGGAACCAGTACAGCTCTGCCGGAACCGTGACTAAGCTACGGGGCAAGGTATCGAAGTTCGATTATCGACAGGGGCAACATATATTTCTCTTCCTCACGGTGTTCATGCCAGATCTGGACTTATGCAGCACTCTATCCAGTGTCAATGGGGAGAGTTCACTCGACGTTTGCCTGTAGGGACTGAGAAAATTCTCGATCCCGATAACCGGCCTCCGGAAGTCCTGAGTGCGGAGCAGATGCACAGTGCAGCCAACTGTTTCAATCCTTTCTCGTTAATTGTAAATTATGTACTGTGTATTAGAGTCCAAACACAAATTTTCGCTTATCTTTCAGTGAACTAAAGCAAATATATTGTAATTTATCCGCTGCTCCATTAACATATAGAGTGTAAATAAATAGAGTGTGTTCCGTTCAAAACTACCACATTTGAATTAATCATTGCGAACAAATTTTGATAAATTATGGATTATAATTGACACTAGATGAAAGAAAAACTAAAAAATTTTATTTCCGTTTTTCTTCGGTGAAGCTACAGTATGTGGCCGCGTTTACCTTGACATGTTAGTACAGTTCCTGCATCCCCGGGTAGCCGATCTGCAGCCTAACACAATCTTCCAACAAGATGGAGCTCCACACATTGGGGTCTGGATGTCCGGAGGTCCCTCAATCCCACCTTCCAAGATCGCTGGATAGTGCGTGGAAGACCAATTCGGTGGCCACCACGTTCACCGGACCTCACTGCGCTCGATTTCTTCCTCTGGGTTTACGTGAAGGACCGTGTATTCGTGTCTCCGGTGAATGACCTCCCAGATTTACGGGCCCGCATCCGTGAAACGATTGCTACTGTACCAATGGACATGTTGGAAAGAATGTGGCAAGATACTGAATACAGATTGGATACTGTTCGTGCTACCAATGGTGCACATGTAGAGGTCTGTTAGTGTGTCAAATGAAATGTTTTGACTTGTTCTTCTATTTCCTGTAGCTTCATTTTCCTGCCATTCATACTTTCTGTTCTAAGATCTGATAAAATGTGGGAGTTTCAATGGAATACTCTATATATGTTACAATGCTGTGTAGTAGATAGATTAGTTCAATGCGATCACATTTTGTTAATACACCCATGCCCAGAAAGACTCTGTTTACGCGCTGGGGCCTCTGAAATGTGAAGGACATCCTTACCTCTTACCTCTGTGGCTTACTGGTGACGTTTACCTAACATTTCTCCAAGAGACCTTACCCGAGCTACTGGAAGTGGTGCTTTGGAAGTCTTTCGTGAAATGTGGTTCCAGCATGATGACACCCAACACACTGCAATAATGTCCTCCGTGTCTATTTGGATGAAACTTTGGTAATAGATGGATTGGAGGTGGAGGCCCAATAACCTGGCCCCCTCGCTCTCCTGACTTGACTCCACTGGATTTCTCTCTCTGGGGGTACATGCAAAGCCTGGTGTACGAGACTCCAGTGGAGAATACAACATGATCTTGTGACAAGAATTGCAGTAGCAGCTGGAACCACCCGGGAAATACCGGGAATCTTTCAAAGAGCTCAGCATGACATGGCCAAGCTGTGCAGAACATGCAATGAAGTCAGAGGCAGTCATTTTGAGCAACTTTTATAATATAAATCAACGATAGAACCCCCCAAAACTTATGCATCCTCTCGGAAATTCTTGTGGACCTTATTGTCAAAGGAAGCGTTTCTGGACATGGGTGTATTAACAAAATGTGATCACACTGAACCCATCTATCTACCACAGAGCGCTGTAACGTATATTTATTTACACCCTGTATATCCATCCTGAAGCCTTTACGTCAATTTGACATTTCAAATTAATAGTTTATGTCTGTTAAGTGCGTTCGAGAATGCAGTGCATCTTCCAGCCAACTCCGCTCGGGTTCTCTTTCGAACTTGTTATGAAGGCATTAAACAGTATCCTTACACGGAAAATATCCACTTGCCTCGGTATCTTATCACAAGAGGTGTTCAGAACATACCATACCTCGGCGGTTTTAGTCCGTAAGCGAACTATACCGACCGAGCGACCACCTCTTGCGGCCAAGTTAGTGCCAACTTTAGCGGATAGAGGGTGTCGCGAGGTCAGCGCAAATAATCCCCACGGCCGTTAAGCAAAACATGACATTTGCCTAATAAAATATACACACGAGTTTACAAACTTCTTATGATCACATTTTCCTTGAACATGAAATCTTATGAGGAAATATTTATTATGTTATCCCTATGTATAACCGCCCACAAGCCTAAATGGTATTTTATTGAGAGTTATTCTCAATATTTTATAATAATTAAGCAGAGTTTCTGCTAGTCTTAAGTCACACGAAGGCGTGCCAGGAGGGGACGCTATGGCCAGCATACATCATTACCTTTCAAAAAGTTACGTTAGGTCCTTAAAGAAAAAAATTGCCTCTAGAGTAAAAATGATTGGAAGTAGCGGATTCAGAGTCAACTCCCTTATTTCAAATCTGACCAATCCTCAAAAGTCGAGGGTGTGACTTGGGAATTTCGCGAAAACTGGAGAGGGTCACATCTCTTCAGAGAGATAGTCTTCAAACAGTCTTCGAAGAGTCATAGTCTTCAAACAGTCTGCGAAGAGTCATAGTCTTCAAACAGTCTTCGAGTAGTAACCGTCTTCAAAAACTCATCAAACAGGCATCAAATACTCTTCAAACACTCTTAAAAAGGAAAAAAAGTGGTAGTCCAGCANAATAGTTTATGTCTGTTAAGTGCGTTCGAGAATGCAGTGCATCTTCCAGCCAACTCCGCTCAGGTTCTCTTTCGAACTTGTTATGAAGGCATTAAACAGTATCCTTACAAGGAAAACATCCACTTGCCTCGGTATCTTATCACAAGAGGTGTTCAGAACAAACCTCGGTGGTTTTAGTCCGTAAGCGAACTATACCGACCGAGCGACCACCTCTTGCCGGCCAAGTTAGTGCCAACTTTAGCGGATAGAGGGTGTCGCGAGGTCAGCGCAAATAATCCCCACGGCCGTTAAGCAAAACATGACATTTGCCTAATAAAATATACACACGAGTTTACAAACTTGTTATGATCACATTTTCCTTGAACATGAAATCTTATGAGGAAATATTTATTACGAGTATGTTATCCCTATTCTAGTAGTTGCAGGGGCTGTCATTTTTAAGACCTTGACGAGCCATAGAATCTTAGAAGAAATTTTCTGATTTGTGTGGCTTGGATTCGTCTGACTAAGGATAGGGACGGTTGAGTGACTTTTTCTTTGACACGGTAATGAAAGCTTCAGATTCCACTTTAGACGTGTAACTTCGTGAGTAGCTGAGAGACTGTTAAGTTCTGAAGATTAGCTCTGCTTTGTGGAGACTGCAATAGGAGGTCTATCGTTCTGCGCGAAGATAAGGAAACATTCTGTTAAATGATCACAGATAAAGTACATGAAACTTCAGTTCCTAAGTTCTGACATACTGACTGCTAGACAGTGTAAAGAGACTGGTATCTGAAGGGACAGAACCAGAAAACAAGCTTTGATAAGGAACATATTATTGGAGTTTCTCCCATTTTACTTAACATCTTTTCGCCAATCCATTTTCTGGTCACTATCATCAAAGCTAAGAGAACTTCAGGGTTGATAAACTGTCTATAAATGTCAACGAATCAAGTTGACAGTAAAGGGAGAACATTGGCTCTGACAGGCTGAGAGGGTGAGTTTGTTTCCGGGCTGTGGTGCAGGGAAGGAGACTAAAACGGGGGAGACTCAGAAATGCGTGGAGGCAGCGAAATAAAATTGGGGAACAAAGGTGTAATAAAACGGATTAGTAGTGACGTAGAAACAATGTAAAATATATCGGCCAATATAAATAAACATGTATATTCATGAGAACATAACTGAATCGAACAGACTCCTTCTTGAGAAGCTGGTATTTGATAAACTTCTCACACATTATGGAACCCCAAGACATTACCGCGTTCACATAAGCTCGCCATTGGACTATATGAGCGAGTTCACATTTTCGCAACTTATTTCTGTAACATTAATTTTAGTAGACACTCTTCTGTCACTCACTCACTCAAGAACATCCCAATATCTTATGGAACCCGAAGGTTCATTACCGTGTTCACAAGAGCCCTCCGCTGGCCCCTATCCTGAGCCAGATCAATCCAATTCATATCATCTCATCCCATCTCTCTGAGATCCACTTTGATATTATCAACCTATCTACAAGTTGGTCTTCCCAGTGGTCTTCTTCCTTCCGGCTTTTCCACCAATATCATGTAAGCATTTTACCTCTTCCCATTCGTGCTACATGCCCTGCCAATCTCATCCCTCTTGACTTGATCATTGTAATTATACTTGGAGAAGGGTAGACACTCTTTTCTTCCGGTCTTAATATTGCAACTAGAGTTCTGCTTGCTTTCTGCTTACCTCTCCTGTGTGCAGCTGTAATGCGCGTTTCGCTCATCTCATCCTCCTTGGTCTGGTCAAGGATAAATATTTAGGAAATCCTTATTAATTCCCACCACAAATTAATGAAATTTAATTAATACATATTTTGACATTCAGTTAAGTAACTGTCCTTAAATAATTCACTTTCTTCTTTCTCTGTCTGCTAATCTGTTACAATTCAGAATTAAGTTTTAAAAAAGAAAACTTTTAGATTTCTAATGAAGTCACTTTGCAGCGTGTTCCACGGACAGGCCTTCACACTCTTGTGCGGACGGATATGTACGTCGGGGTGTGGGTTGAGACGTAGGTAGACAGCCGACAAAGGATGGTCCTTCATCGTTTAGGCGATACACGCTTATCTTGCTGCTTGCTTAATTTACCCTTCGACTCTGAAGGTGGACGCACTAATTTTTTTTTATTCGCTTAGTGGGGGGTGGATTCAAGCTGGGTCTACTCGGCACGACGGCCACTGATTGGCCTATTGTAACTGCTCCGGGTGATAATGATGATGGAGAATTTGTTTGAGTGAAGTTGGCAGAGGAAACCGAAGTACTCGGAGAAAACCGCCTCAGCGCCACTTTGTCCACCACAAATCCCACTTAACCAGACCCGAGCCGCCGCGGTGGGAAGCCAGCGACTAACCGCTTGAGCTATGGCGCGGCCTGGACGTACTGACTTCCTCACTTCTACCGGACCCTACAGCGCCGTATCGCGGAGCAATCAACCAGTCACCTTTTCGCCGGTCCCGATTCCCTTCAGTTCCGAAAGAAATTCGCCGACACCGAACCACCCACAATGATCCTCCACACCTGAGTGTTCTAACGTCAGACCAGACACATCTTTGATAAAGACGAACGAAGCATGAAGCTGGAGGAGAGGAAGAACAGATTTGCCACTGTCATCTCTTCCAAATCAATCCACAATTACCTGTCGCCCGAAAAGTCTTACGAACCTCGATTAGTGTCAGGTTACACACATGAAACTTGTGAATATGAGTACGTGGCCAGACTGTTACAGTTTTGTTTATTTGTGTGGTTGCACTGTAAGGTGTCTGTAAGATAGAAGGAATGCGATTTGAGGCACTGAAAATTTGAAGCACAGAAAGGAATTCTAAATGAAGGAAAAGAAATTGAAAAGCGAAAGGTAAAGGGTGTGATAAACAGGAAAGGGACAGGTATAATGTGATACAAATTCAGCAGAAGTAGGAGGCCATTTGTGTTTAGGGAAACTGCAGAAGACGAGAGATCAAGGGATCACATGAACAGCTATTCTTTGTGAGAACAAGATTAAAAAATCGAGAAGATATTTTTTTTATCGTGTTCTTAGCTGGTGACAGATATATGTTCCTTGTTTTCAAACGAAAATTTAATCCCAGCAACAGCAACTTGTGGCTTGTGGCCATAAATATTAGACATCTTTTCTTGCAGGATATGAAGGAGAAATTTCAAGATTAAAATACACTTTGAATTCCAACAACGTTAAAAAAAGAGATGTCGTTTAAGGGGGAAAGGAGGAGTTGGCATTGTACCATCAGCCCTAGTAATGTTATTATATTTTCTCTCAATTCAGAGATGGCTTCTGGAAGATTTACAATAGGAGATTTCAGAAAACTCTGGAAAGAGTATTATTTTTCTGATATTCCATTCATATTCAATGCAGGATTTTATACATTTCTATTTACATATAAAATATTCAATTATATTAAACACACTTGCCTAGATATTTGGAGTTCTGACGGCGGTAGATGTCTTCTATGACATGACGCCGTGTAGTGTGGTAGAGGCTTAGTACGTTTTGCAGGAATGCCCTGTCTCCAACTTTAGGATAGGAGATAACGACCCCAATACATGATGTTTAAGCCGGCATGACCACAGTCTGAACACCGAGGAAGTTAGCTCAGGATGTAATGTTTTGTGCATGTGCGTGGTTCGGATCTCGGCGCGGACACCAACTATTCTCATTTGGATTTTTCATGACATTCCTTAGCCCTCTCATGAGATTGTTATGGTAGAATTTTGAGGTTGGCTACAAAATATTTATTTCACACGACACACTTTCTTTAATCCACCTACCATTCAAAGCCATGTTTCTTGCTACTGTGAGCAGTGCGGCTACATTCTAAGTTGTTAAGAAGTTGTAGGTGTAGAATTTGTTTATATGAATACCTATTGTTTTTGTATTGCTAGTGGGGTGGGACTAAGTCCCATGTACTGCAGCCACTTCTGCCCTATTGTACCAGTCCCAGATGATAGGTGAGGGTGATTGTGGAGCAATTGATGGAATGAAGATTGGGAGGGGAAACCAAAATACTCGAAGAAAACCTGCCCCAGCGCCACTTTGTTCACCACAAATCCCACTTGACCAGACCCGGGATCGGGAAGCCAGCGACTAACCGCTTGAGCTATGGTGCCATATAAATACCTAAATTGCTTATGATGGTGTGGAATGCTCAGACATGCTTATATTCAAGCATTTTCTTAGGAACTGAAGCAGCCCCTGTAAATTTGTGTCAATATAGTGACGGAAGTGATCGAAATTACTTTCTGAAGAGATTTGGAGTTCTCACAGTAGTGAATATAAAGTCGACAATCGTCTGGGTCGTGACGCAGTATAGTTTACTATAGTAGTACAGACGTTTCGGGAGAAACATTCTGCCACTCTCTTTATGATCGAAGAGTACTTTTACTTGGTACTTTACCTTAACAACGAAAGCCCTGTTAAGGTACAGAATACTGCTTTATGTCTGCCATGAGCAGAGTAGTACAGTACACCCTGGAGTCACCTCCTCAGTGCGCACTTTCCATTAAGTACGTCTAGTCACGTTGCGCGTGACTGCAGTCGCTGTTGTAACGGGACTGTCTGATGAAAACAGAGGCCCTTTGGAACCAAACGAGGCAGGCAACAGAGCAAGACAATTATCGCGTGTGTGAAATAGTTTACAGACTTGTAACAACCCAGACTACGTCACCTACTGAGAGAAAGCCGCTAGAGCAGGCTTTGTGACATTAGCAGTGCTATTCTTTTGATCTAACTGTACATTTGTTTGCCACTTTCTTTGATTATCTTCCCTACTCAATTCATCTCTTCCTTGCTCTATTTCATTCTTTGCTTGTTTCTTATTATCAATCCTTTGATGTCTCTACTTATGTGTTTTTCCTTTTGTTTCTGATTCCTTTCCGTTCCACCATTTTTATCTTCTCTTATCCCATTATTCGCCTCTAAATCTTTTCCTCTCCTCTGTTTCTATGTTTCCTTAATTCTCTGTTTTCGTTTCTTTTCCTTTTCATTTCATTTTATGTCTCTCCTTCGGCTTTATTGTTCCTCATACTTAAATATGCACTGTGCCATGGAGATATATGGAGGCGTGGAGGTATACTCGTAGCTCCATCATTGTTGACCTCGGCACTAGATGGCGGTAAGTGGTTAGCTTCGTGCTCCGGTCGCTTTGCCTCTGGGGAAATCGCTCCCGATACCCACTGGATAGGAAGATGGGCTGGCCCAACAGACGGTCTAGACGATGTGGAGGAGAGAAAAATCTGGAGGTGCCGGGAATCGAACTCGGGCCTCCCGTCCGTTGATCTTCGCTATACAGACTGAGTTATCCCGACTACCCACTTTATTGTTCTTTATATTCTTTATTTCTCTTTCTATCTTCTTCTTTATGACTTCACTTCTTATTTATCTTTCTCTGTTTAACAACTTTGTTCCTTTCCCACTGTGGCTTTGTTTTTATGTTTCGTCCTTGGTTCTCTCTTCTTCTTTGCGTTTTATTTCTGTATATTTTTGTCCATTTCATTTCTCTTTGTTTCTTTGTCTCGCCCTTCCGCTCTTTCTGTGTGCTAGTTTCTCTTGCATCAAAGGACATTGCGAAATCAGATCACTGCCTTCTGGGATGTGACGCCATGCAGTTTCAGAGAAGACACGAACATTGGGAGGAACCTGTTGCCTCAACTTCTCCGAGCATGGAGGCAGTGGATTCCTCCTGAGCCTTTGACTCTCGGTCTAGAGGACGCCACATTTAAGAAGCCAGCAAACTTAATATCTCTTACTGTGTCATTTCCTTTTTCCTTCTCATTTCGCACTTGTCTCTCTTTCTTTTCTCTCATATATCTTTCTCTTATCTATTTGTA
>NW_019725001.1:549484-590755 GCF_002891405.2 Cryptotermes secundus | reverse complement strand
GGGATCGGGAAGCCAGCGACTAACCGCTTGAACTATGGTGCCATAAAAATACCTAAATTCACTCATTGCTTATGATGGTGTGGAATGCTCAGACATGCTTATATTCAAGCATTTTCTTAGGAACTGAAGGAGCCCCTGTAAATTTGTGTGGGTATAGTGATGGAAGTGAAAGTAATTACTTTCTGAAGAGATTTGGAGTTCTCACAGTAGTGAATATAAAGACGACAATCGTCTGGGTCGTGACGCAGTATAGTTTACTATAGTATTATATTTAAGCATCCTGTTGCACTCTACACGATAAATGATACAGACTCCGTCCTAAGTGCAAACAATATATATTTATATGTCTTTGATCTTACTATAGTAGTACAGACGTTTTGGGAGAAACATTCTGCCACTCTCTTTATGATCGAAGAGTACTTTTACTTGGTACTTTACCTTAACAATGAAAGTCCTGTTAAGGTACAGAATACTGCTTTATGTCTGCCATGAGCAGAGTAGTACAGTACACCCTGGAGTCACCTCTTCAGTGCGCACTTTCCATTCAGTACCTCTAGTCACGTTGCGCGTGACTGCAGTCGCTGTTGTAACGGGACTGTCTGATGAAAACAGAGGCCCTTTGGAACCAAACGAGGCAGGCAACAGAGCAAGACAATTATCGTGTGTGTGAAATAGTTTACAGACTTGTAACAACCCGGACTACGTCACCTACTGAAAGAAATCCGCTAGAGCAGGTTTTGTGACATTAGCAGTGCTATTCTTTTGATCTAACTGTAATCATTGGAATAAAGCAGTCTTCTGGGATTTGGCACCGTGTATATGTGGTGTTAACCGACGTTTCGGAGGAACGTATCGCCTCCATCTTCAGGGTAGAAAAAATACAAGAAATCTGCAAGCGAAGATACCGTGAGAACCGGTAAAAGCAGACTGTGTTGGAAATATACACAGCTATGTACATCTGTACATTTGTACACTGTACATTTGTTTGCCACTTTCTTTGATTATCTTCCATACTCTATTCATCTCTTCCTTGCTCTATTTCATTCTTTGCTTCTTTCTTATTATCAATCCTTTGATATCTCTACTTATGTGTTTTTCCTGCTATTTCTGATTCCTTTCCGTTCCACCATTTTTATCTTCTCTTATCCCATTATGATTGTTTCAGCCTCTAAATCTTTTCCTCTCCTCTGTTTCTATGTTTCCTTAATTCTCTGTTTTCGTTTCTTTTCCTTTTCATTTCATTTTATGTCTCTCCTTCGGCTTTATTGTTCCTCATACTTAAATATGCACTGTGCCATGGAGATATATGGAGGCGTGGAGGTATACTCGTAGCTCCATCATTGTTGACCTCGGCACTAGATGGCGGTAAGTGGTTAGCTTCGTGCTCCGGTCGCTTTGCCTCTGGGGAAATCGCTCCCGATACCCACTGGATAGGAAGATGGGCTGGCCCAACAGACGGTCTAGACGATGTGGAGGAGAGAAAAATCTGGAGGTGCCGGGAATCGAACTCGGGCCTCCCGTCCGTTGATCTTCGCTATACAGACTGAGTTATCCCGACTACCCACTTTATTGTTCTTTATATTCTTTATTTCTCTTTCTATCTTCTTCTTTATGACTTCACTTCTTATTTATCTTTCTCTGTTTAACAACTTTGTTCCTTTCCCACTGTGGCTTTGTTTTTATGTTTCGTCCTTGGTTCTCTCTTTTCTTTGCTTTTTATTTCTGTATATTTTTGTCCATTTCATTTCTCTTTGTTTCTTTGTCTCGCCCTTCCGCTCTTTCTGTGTGCTAGTTTCTCTTGCATCAAAGGACATTGCGAAATCAGATCACTGCCTTCTGGGATGTGACGCCATGCAGTTTGAGAGAAGACACGAACATTGGGAGGAACCTGTTGCCTCAACTTCTCCGAGCATGGAGGCAGTGGATTCCTCCTGAGCCTTTGACTCTCGGTCTAGAGGACGCCACATTTAAGAAGCCAGAAAACTTAATATCTCTTGGTGTGTCATTTCCTTTTTCCTTCTCATTTCGCATTTGTCTCTCTTTCTTTTCTCTCATATATCTTTCTCTTATCTATTTGTATACATCTCTTCCTCTCTTTCCCGTTGTTTATGTCATTCTCCGTCCTATCCATCCCTTTCTTTGCCTCGTCAATTATTATTTTTCTGAGTATTTCTCGGATTGTTTGTTTTCTTCTTTATTTATATTATCATTTTTTCTGTCATTAATCCTCTATTTTTATATCTCTGTTTGTTTGTCCTTTCATTCTCTCCCTTTCTTCTTCCTCTCCTTTTTATATCTCTGTTTATTTCCTCTGTTCTTTCCTGTCATTCATCGTACCCTTTTAATTTCTGTGTTTGCTTTTCCTTTCCTGTTGCCGTAAGCCTGTCCCGATTTGACTGCAGAGAGGATCAATCAAGTCAACCGGATGAAGCCCTCAAGAACGATCAATCGTGAACTAATTGATTAAACTATTGGCCTTTATTCAATTAAAAATTCTGATAAAGTTACAGCCCCATTCTCATTAATTGAGCCACACCAGTTCCTGAAACAACCCTCTATCAGTCCTGTAGGGGGTTAGGAGGTGATGGAAAGGGGTTAGATAGGATGTCTGCTGTGAAGCAGCGATGCTGGTTGCCGATATTGACTGCTGACTTGTTCTACTCTCTCTGTCTCACATACAAAACTCTACCTCCCATATATATCTCTGCGATGGGGTCCCTCATGACTGCTCTATTTCCGGATTTCAACCTGTTCCCTCACCCTCAAGTCGTTTCTTCAGAAACCCTCAACGTACACTGCTCAATTCCCGCAAAGTACCAGGCTTAAAGAAGGGAGTGAGAGGATGTTAAGGTCATTACTTCAAACATTTACCCTCTATTCCGTGTTCCTCTATATTTCATCTATACACCGCAATTGGCGCTCCAGTAGCGCACTTCTCACGAGCCGCACTCCGGTAGATGGACGCTGTGGTTGTTCTCAGTTTCCATTGATCACAAAGTCAAATGGTCTTATCTGTACGCACGGTCCGATGGGCTGTGTATTATGCTAACGTTGCTGAACCTGTAGCAAGGCAAAAACCGAAATGGGTGGGCATGAATTTATTGTGAGGTTCAGCTACACCGCACTTGAAACCTCACTCAATAACCGAAACTCTGTTTTCTGTTCAGCAAAGCTTGAAATGTTGTCTCAGTGGGGTTTTGTGGTACAGAACTGTACAGAACATAATTCTATCTGATTTCAGTGTCTTCTCTTTACGCAAACAATTATACTTCTTCAAAGGTTGGACCATAGCTCAAGCGGTTAGTCGCTGATTTCCCACCGCGGCGACCCAGGTTCGATCCCCGGTCTGGTCAAGTGGGATTTGTGGTGGACAAAGTGGCGCTGGATCATGTTTTCTCCCAGTACTTCAGTTCCCCCTGCCAATCTTCATTCCACCAAATTCTCCATCATCATATTCACTCGGGGCAGGCTGCAATAGGCCAATCAGTGGCCGTCGTGCAGAGTGGACCCAGTTGGACTCCACCCCCAACTAACCAAATGAAAAAAAAAAATATCCATCATTATTATCGCCATCTGCTTAATTCTGGGTTTGTGTGGTTGCAGAACGTCTCGTGGTATGCATGCTGCCTAACTTGACGGGTGACTACACGCTGCTAGTCATATTCGATGTCTTCTGACGAAGCCTTGGTCGCTTAAGGCACATCTATTCAGGGATTCTTATGTTTAACACTGGGATGTCGTTTTTGGTTCACTGTGCTCTGATACCATTTTGGTGATATGACGCTTAACAGTTCCTAATGAGTGCAGAGCTGCCACTATCGGTTGCAATGGGCACACACGCAACAGAGGTCATTTGAAGGACGTGCTGATGTAATGCCAGATAAATAGACTATGTGCACAAATCCAGTTTTAGTTCGCTACCATGACACCAGTGAAGAATGAAATTAAACTTAAACTATTATCGCGGTCAGAGGAATTACTTCACCGTCACGTGTAGCCCATCATTCCCACATAGCGCACAAATCCTTTACCAGAATTCAGTACAATGTTTCAGATTTGAGGTTTTCACGGCGGTGTCTGTGAAAGAAGTCGTCTTCTGGGATGCGGGGCCGTGTAGATATTTTGTTATCCGACATTTCGGAGGAACGTATCGCCTCTATCTTCAAGGTAGAAAAATCCGCGAACGACGAACCAGCGTGAGCAGGTGGTTGCAGCCACCTGAAGATGGAGGCGATACGTTGCTCCGAAGTGTCAATTTAAACAAGATCTACAGAGCACCACATCCAAGAGAACGGCATTCTTTAATAAAATCTGACTATAACTTGCTTTCAGCTTCACAATCTACAGCACTTACCTTGAAGCAAAACTGCGACAAGCTTTCAGTAGGCTATCGCTTCTAGAACCTAATCTCCTTCATCATCTCTCTGAAGCTTCTTTACATCTGCAAGCTACCACCAAACATTTCGGCTATCACGTGATCTGTGTCTTGAAATGATCCCCACTGATCTAACTATGCAAATTCTCCCATGTTTAAACATTTGCTCACTAAGAGCTAAAAATTAATCACTACATTATAAATTAAGAGTCCATTCACGACATCTGCAGAAGCTCAGCTTCTCAGCCTCTTGCGTCATCGAATATCAACCATTTTTGACGATTATGAGTAATTCCTTTTTGCCTGTTGCAAATCCACCTTTCTTGGAGAACCAAGGTATCCTTCAGGATTGCCTTCCCTTACAAGGTTCCTCGACTATGGCTAACTAGTCCTGTCTACCCGCCACCGGGTGATACCCACCGGGCCAGTGGGCCCTGGAGCTCGCATGAGGCAGGGTCGCTACTCCCGATAGTCGGATTGTCTCTTGAGAGAGTTCCAGATTGCTACCTTTTGCTTCTTCTTATGGTAATTTAATGTAATTCTTCTGCACAAAGTTATGCCATAGAACTTAGAATGTTAAGGTTGTGACCAATTGCAGTTTCATACAGAGATTAAAAAGTTTCGGAAGACTTGATGTCTCCATCTTCAGAATCATCTACACTAAGTCACATCCAAGCAGACTCACAGCGTATTGTTTACTGCTTAGAGAACATTAAGTCACACAGAATTCAGAACGTTCGAAGCTCACCTGTTGCAACTTTAGGTATTAACCAGCTTCTTCAAAATAACACGAAGTTGGTACATAAAAATTTAAAGATAGGGGATTTTCCCGTGTTTCTACTCACTATAAATATCTGTGAAGTTTCACACCAAANTCTTCATTCCACCAATTGCTCCACAATCACCCTCACCTATCATCTGGGGCTGGTGCAATAGGCCAGAAGTGACCGCAGTACAAGGGATTTAGTCCCACTCCACTAGCAATAAAAAAAGTACATATGGACTCTTCTTGATACAAGCATTTCTGCCTCAGACAGTAAGGGTGTGAGTTATTTTACTTATGTATATGTTTAAATTGGAGCCGTCGGGATAGCTTACTCGGTATAGTGGTGGGCTACGACCTGGACGACTTTGGTTCTATTCCCGGTAGTAGCAATCTTTGCTCTTCTCGATATAATCAGGGCCAGTTCTAGGGCCCACTCAACCTCCAATACGTTGGGTACTGTGGGCTCCTTCACCGGGGGTAAAGCGGCCGGTGCATGAACCTGATCATTCATCTCCACCTAGTGTCTAGGTCATTGATACTGAAGTTTCACCTCCACTCCCCCATACGTCTTCATGGCGCAGTGCTTTATTAATTAAGCAACGGGACACTTTTACCTTTACGTTATTACTTTTTTATTTTCCTCATGGGGTGGGACTGAGTCCCTTGTACTGCGGCCACATCTGGCCTATTGTACCAGCCCTGGGTGATAGTTGATGGTGATTGTGGAGCAATTGGTGGAATGCGAATTGACAGAGGAAACCGAAATACTCGGAGAAAACCTTCCACAGTGCCAATTTGTCCACCATAAATCCCACATGTACTGAACCGGGCTCGAACCTCGGCCGCCGTGGTGGGAAGCCGGCACGGCCTACCTCTACTTTATATATTTAACGCAATTTGCAGCCACGCCTCTGTATCTGATTGGCAGACACTGTGATGTAGACGCTCCATATCTGCTGGACGGTAACTGTTATGATATAATTGGTTTAATGCCTCACGACAGCTCATGCAGTTACTAATTCAGACACGGCGACACTTGGAGCGCTACATGCAAGCCCATCCTTCAGTTATAGTTTTAGCTTTACGATCCTCCCTAACACGTTGCTTGCAGGGAGAGAAATGAGCAAGGCAAATGCCATAAAATGAAATATTCTGTAGACATAACGACGGGCTAAGGACTGGACTGCAGGGGTTTGATTCCCGGCAGGGAAAAGTGATTTTTCAGTTCTCTTTGACGTCCAGACCAAATCTATATACTTGGTAAAAGGGGCAGCTTCCTCGGTGGTAAAGTGCCCGGGGGGGTGGGGGGAACTGACCCCTCTCCTCATCTAGCCCCGAGGGCAGAATGATGGAGCTATAACTCCACTCCCCCATGTCTTCATGGCGTAGTACGATGTACTTAATTTATTACACACGCAGACAACTTTACCTTTACATGCTGTAAATACAAAATGTGAAACAAACAAAAGGCAAAGAAGAAATTTCACCTTAAACTGCTTTCAGATACATAGATTGTTTCAGTGATTGGCCAATTGTTAGGTTAATTGGCGGTATCGTTGCAACCGTTTACAATTTAATGGCAGAACATGGCGTTTGTGCTGTCAATATTTCTGTTTCGCATTCGTTAGATCATGGGTTTTAATCTCGGCCTGAAGATGACTATATGAGCTGAGCTTTACGTAGTTTTCTTCAGTCTCAGCAGGCAAATGTGTCGTAATACGTGTGACTCTTTCTTTCCGTATCATTTATAATTAGCTATCTATCTATCTATCTATCTATCTATCTATCTGTATATCTATCTATCTATCTGTCTGTCTGTCTGTCTGCCTCTCTGTCTGCATGTCTCTCTGCCTGTCTGTCTGTCCACCCGTTCATCCGTTCGTCCGTCCGTCTCTGTGGCTCTACAACTTCTTTTTTTGGATCTTGGCCGCTTTTCAGACTTACTGACCTCTACCCGCTAAATATTGGCACTAAATTCGCGACAAGAGGAGGTCGCTCGGTCTGTCGGTCGGTCGGTCGGTATAGTTCGTTTGAGGACTAAAACCACGGAGTTTGTTTTTGTTTGTTTGGTACGTGGAACTCGTGCCTAAAGTTACGCCCTGTGTACTCGAGGTACAGACAGGCCTCTCATTGCAATAAAGAAATACCTAAGCATGGATTTCGAAACTTTGCTTGTGAAGGCATTTTAGTGGCGTGAATTATGGGATTTAAGATCTTTCATTTCAATAGGCGCTCATTTCTGAATATTCTTCGAAAAATTTAGAAGGCAAGAAAATATTTAATAACGACTGGTTTCCGTACCGCGTGGGAAATTTCATCATAGAGATCGATTCACTGTAAATGTCTTCCAGTTGCTCGGGGCACGCGCTGGAGGAGACTGGAGCTGAGTAACTAAATTCTTCGTGCAGAAATGTCGACTGACAGACAGACTGGGCGACAGAATCAGTCAGTCAGTGTAAGGAAGAAACCGTACCGGAAACTTAACGAAATCGATAGAACGTTATAGCAAATGCAGTTGGGACAATTTTGAACATGTCAAATCGAATGATTATTCGAATCGAAAAGTGGAAGTAGCTGGGAAGATTTGTAACCCTATGTGAATCACAATACCGGGCAGTGGCGGCTCTTCTTGAAAACAATCCCTACACACAAATTATAAGTGCATGAATTTTTTTTTGAAAATTTATGATAATTGAGATAGATTTTCATGAATTTGTGTCTGGTATTGTTCAGTTTCTGAGACCGGATGTCAAAATTTCAGTTTTTAAATTCAAATTAAATGAAGACTAACAAATAGATCAATGTTTGTTTCCTGTATTGAACTAAATTTCATGCGAGGCCGCTCCATAGCTCAAGCGGTTAGTCGCTGGCTACCCACCGCGGCGGACCGTGTTCGATCACGGGGTCTGATCAAGTGGGATTTGTGGTGGACAAAATGGCGCTGGGCAGGTTTCCTACGAGTATTTCGGTTTCCCCTGCAAATCTTCATTCCACCAAATTCTCCATCATCATAATCACCCGGGGCAGGTACAGTAGGCCAATCAGTGGTGCCGTGCCGAGTGGACCCAGTTGGACTCCACCCCCCACTAAGCGAATTAATAAAAATTAAAAAAAAAATTATGCGAAAATTGAGAATCCAAGTGTCCGTGTAACGGAGAACTGTAAAGTGTGTAGATTAGGAACAGCGCTCTAACTGTCTGCAGTCCTGTGTTGAGTGAATGTATAAGGTGTAACATATCCAATCATCCAATCCAAAACCCATCTTTAAGTCACGCACAATCCCTACACGTGAGGGAGCCTCAACTTCTCGCAACCCTATGGACCTTCATGGTCTCTTAGAGGGATAGCTTTACTTTACTTTTTTTTTACTTACGTCCACTCTACTGTATTTCTTTATGACGTAGCGGTTAATTAGTTGAGCACAGGGACAACTTTACCCTTCTACACTTATATCAATCTGTCATGAGAAGTTGTATGCTCCTAGCACTGATACCGTCGTAAAATCACCCATAAGAATCTATCGAAATGAAGAGGTTGAAGCTCTAGATAGGAAATTGATGAGCCGCTCCTGACCCGGGAAGCGTGAAGCTCCGCATTGTGGATTCCCAGCACACGGTTCCACCTCTCTGGCCTCCTCTTCAAGAAATACTGTAACGTCACTGTACGTCACGTCTTTATGGCACCCCAGACCCATCAGGCAAATGTTGCTCTTTAATCTCAGACTCACAGTTCAGACGCGCCTGCATATCGCTCTTTCATTTGGGGTGTCTGTTCCTTCTTTGTTCAATGTGCAATTCATTTTTCACTCCCTTTTTTTCTCTCTTACCTTATGTAACCTTGACTATTTATTTTTAGAAAGTTCCACTCTGCCAGGATAGTTTTGTTCTTAGGCTCAAAGCTACATATTTTCTAGGGATATGTGCGCTACTCAGCTGATCTATCAGTGACGACACCCAGTGCCACCGTGGGGTGTGTGCGCTGCTGTAACTACATGCCGTAGGTTCATGGTTGACATCTCGATTTGGAGACCATTTGACCTCACCGAGGTTTTTTTGGGGGGGGGGGAAGATTCAGCTCAGACCATTTGGACAAATTGTTGGATAGTCTTCGCGTATTCCTTCCGCTTCGTTACTCAGTATCATCCCATGGTTCGATGGCGTACACGTACATCGTAAACTGCTCGAAACGTCGTTATATAAACCATAAATAAAGTAAATACATCTGGATGATTCGCAGCAGCGAGAAATGCACAAAAATTCGTCCCCTTGACGATATTCAAACCAATAACCACTTACTTCTCTCGTCCGGATTCTTTAAAGGCACGTCTAACGGGGTGACCCCGACGCCAATCGCAAGGCGAAGAAGAAAATAACACGCCTTATTTTTCTATATAGACTGATCCCCATCCTACCGTCACTTCCTCTTTCTGGGGCAAAATATTTCCCTCAGCACTCTGTCCCCAGATATCCTGAATGTACACCTATAGTCTGCCTCCAGTATGAAAGACGAATTTTCAAACTCATACAAAACAGCAGGTAAAATTATAGGTTTCAAATTTACCGAATGTGAATTCTATTAAGACATTTGCCGTTACGTTATTTGCTGTTTTGTCCATATTCTTTGATATACTCATTTGTGCTTCATAGACTCTAAACCAAATAAAATTAATGAGAAACGAGAGAGCAAAAGAAATATCCGAAAACGACTGTTAAGGCGGTCAGATTGACATATCCGCCATCAGGGCACTGCGAGCTGAAGGACGATAAGACTCTACCTTCCCCTTTCCTTGCCAAGTTCGGCGGGGAAGTTCTGATAAGGGGTGATTTAAACCTTACTCTGAAACCACCCTTTCTCGCGGTCTGACAGCAGGCAGCGTTAGCTCCAGATCGAGCTTAAAGATTTTCTATACATTGAATCCGCTAAATGGAGTTCCCGGATCTCACTTCAATCTTTATAGGTCAATATCCATAGACCGTCGAACGTAATGAAGGTGTTGGACGCCTCCTCGTGAACGTGAAGGGTGTACTTACATGTATGAGCCAGGGAACATTCGCTCAAGTCCGAATTGTCTTTAGTGTCACATGTCTCAGAGTCTGTTATTTGAACCGACCTGAAAATTTCCGCATAGACTTATAATTCGGACTCATATTCGTGTAATTATTTCGAAAAACAAAGAAGAATTGCGAACAAATGCCTTGAACATTAAATTAGTGTTTCGGTTTATGGCAGGTGAAAGAAACGGGTAATAATCAATCACTGATATTAATCATGTTATGAATGTATGAGGGGTAGGCCTTCTCGGCCCTTGCACCTCGACCAACAGTGGTCTATTGTGCTTATTAATCATGTTAGGTAATTTTATAAAATAAGCAGCCACCAAGTTCCCATCACAGTATGTGCTCTGAATAGCTGGAATCACAGAAAATCGAAATCAGATAAGAAAAAAGTACATCTACAACTATTCACATGTCTGGTGAACTAAATTTCGCTCTGATAAGTATTTAGCGGTTTACGACGAAAATGCAGACAAATGTTTCTACTTCTTCGTGAAAATTGTCCGTTATTACTGTCCGAATTTATCTCAAATTGGCATACACGTATATGGACATATTTGAATAAATATCCTCAGTGTCTAATTTCAGGAGAATTCGTTCCAGTCTTTTGCAGCTCTTACATATGGACAAAGAGAAATGGTCTAGTTTCTTGTTGCAGGTTTCCTTTGCGAAACCAGTTCTTATGCACAAAAATTGAGAGCACGTGTTCTATGAAAAGACAGAAAACCATGACAATGCAAGCTTTGGCAATTTCACGTGAACGGGGATATATTTTTTCTTATACAAATTTTACTTTCAGAAATTTGTTTGGCATATCGCCGAATCTACATTAAAAAATATTGGCTTAAAAATTTTGGTTGTTCTGACATATTTCCGTACCTGGCTGATTTCCTAAACACTACAGGCAGAGGTCTACAAGAATGTACAAAAAATTTATCAGCCCCAGGCCCTTCATGTGGATTTATGTACTAATTTTCCAGCGTACGAGTATATGTTGTGTTTAAGATCAGCTGGAAGGTCGCGGTTTCGATTACCGACGAGAAAATTGGATTTTTATAGTGACCTAATCCCACCAGCCACACTATGGCCCTGGGGGTGACTCGGCCTCTAACAGAAATGAGTACCGGGAATTTCCTGAAGGGTGAAGTGCGGCCGGCGCGTAGGGCTGACAACGTCACCGCCATCTCTGAGCCTATTGTCTAGAGAAAATGTAGAAACGTCGACGTCTCACAAACCTATGGGCCTTCAGGGTCTGTTAAAGGGATAGCTTTATATTTTCTTTAAGATAAGGGTATAACATTAAAGTAATTTTGATAGTTATTGAGATAATTATCTGCCTAGCTTTGTTCTATACCTCGATTTAGCAGATAGATTCTATTACTGTCTGATGTATATGTTTAATGCACTCCTGTAAGTGCAAGGTTTCGTAGGTTGATGGTCCGAACAGTGCTAAGGTCCATGTTTTCTTTTACAAAATGTTTTTGTCACATTATTATGAGTAGGTTCTATGAATATTTCAGTGTCTGAAGCCTGTGCTTTCAAGTGATCTGATCATTCACATTGTAAGTGTTTGTCTGATGGCGCTTATAAAGTTTTTGCTCTGACTGTAGGAGTCATATCGAAGTACTTCAGCGGCGCTAAGATGGTGGGGTACGTTCTGTACTCTGCTCACGTATTCAACCACACAAGGTCGAAGAATTTCTACTTTCTTTAGCGCCACACAAAACTATTTGCTCGTCACATTCCTGCACATCATGGGGAAGCGAAGCAGTTCACTCTTTTCCTTGCAGCCTGATTTCCGGGAGCAATGAGTAAGCCTGAACTTAGGGGTTGTCAGAAAGTAAGGGACCTCTGAGAGTAAGGATAATCTGAATGTAAGGGTGGTATAAATCCGAAAGTAAGATCTGTCTGATAGGATAAGCTCAATATAAGGGAAATGTGATAATAAGAACGGTCTGATGCTGAGGAAGTTGTGAGAATGGGCATGACCTGGAAGTGCAGAGAACACAAAGAGAACTACAGGGAGCACGCGGTAGCGTAGGTAGTTGAGGCACTATGCTACAAGCCGGAAGGTCGTGGGTTTGAGTCCCGACGATGGTATTGGATTTTTAAATTGATCTAATCCTTCCAGCCGCACTAAGGCCCTGTGGTCGGCTCAGTCTCTGACACAAATGAGTCCCAGGAATCTTGTTGGGAGATAAAGGGCGGCCGGCACCTATTTCACACAACCTTAACGCCATCTTTAAGCCGATTGCCTAGAAAATATGGAAGTCTCGACATCTCACAACCTTATGGTCCTCCAGGGATAACTTCACATTTTTTAAACATAAGTTTATGCGCGACGAATTTCAGGAGAGTTCCGCGCGTCATGATTGGCCGTTGCACATGTCTGACTGACACGCCACAAAGGCAGACCCACAACTGCACCTGACTCCAGTCATGAAATCTGACAGACGTATATTACTTGAAGAAAAGTTATATATACCACACATTATTTCAGTAACTTGATTTTTTATCCACGGCAATTTAGAACATATTTCAGATAACTGTAACTTTATAACTTTTAACTTTAATTAATTTTAGCTATTGCATCTCTCATTAGGAAGTATACCCAATGCAAAGTCTTACAACATAAGATATATGTGAGGATGACTGTGTAAGGCCGAAACATATTGTGTTAATAGCGAATTTAGTGAATGAAAATTGACAGAGTGTTAATTACCATAAGGACATCGCGAAAGTCGCGTCAGTAAGAGGAAGAATGAATTCTCAAGCAAATTTTAATAATATCATATCCATAATAGCATTGATTTTTAATGATAAAGCGTAAATACAATAGCATATTATATGATACGTCTAACTTTTATTTGCGATTTCTGGAGATATTTTCGGCCCGAACATCGACAAATATTATAGTGTAAGTGATTTCCCTTAGCCTTTTCAGGGGACCAGAAACTTCTTTGAAATCGGGCACGAGTGTTTCCTTCAAAAATCTTTATAACTATACCTGGCTCATTTCTGGATCATGTGAACCAGAGTTTGAAAAGAGGCGTAAGTGACGATCTCGGGATCGATTCACTGGATTTCTGAAGTAAGAAGGAAGAGAGATAACTGCGCGGAGTATAGTTTGGTATGCATAATGTTGCACATTGAGCTCGGAGCCATTAGGGCCGTTGGTAGCTGGAAGGAGACGGGATAGAGAGAAGCGGAGGAAATGTTAGAACCTTGTGTAACGGTATATTTCGATTGTGCAATTCAATACATAGGCCCCCCCCTCTCTTATCCCCCCTTGCAAACCCCTGCACATTTCGATCTCTTAGTCTTTTAACTTTACGAACAGAAATAGAAGAGATGTAAGCGAAAATATTATCTGCAGTAACGCAGCGCCGAACTCCGCCTTACCGACGTCATTATGACTCGCAAGGATAATAAAATGGTTGGTTAAAATTTGTTTTTAAGAACATCTTTATAAATGGATGTGATCATCTGGGAGGGAAATATTTAAGGTATAGTGATCCTGCAAGTTCCACCTTCTTTAAGGGTAAGGAAGCTTGGATCACGGGGTATACTTAAGGTTTCATATGGTTTTCCAAATTTTCATAACATTTATGATTTTACGTAACAGACTTCGCCGTTTGGTCGTTGTAATCTAGAATCACCTTTGCTTCTATGAGATAAGAATTGAAAATTTAAATTCTATTTAAATAAATTGTACAGGGTGGGGCGCAGAAACTTCCTTTTTGTGAAGACGCATTGTGAAGGGAGGGGAGGTCGCAGAAAAGTGGTGATTGGCTCGGCGAACGCAGCAGTCGCGGAAGTTTCTGTCTAATACCCCTCAGTAGGAAACATGAGGTGGACGAGTGAGCAGCGTGCGTTTGCTGTCGAAGCCTATTTTTCGAGCAACTATTCCTATGTGACGGTGCAGCGTGCGTTCCGTACTCACTTCGGAATTAAGCCCAGAGGTCCGATTCCCGACCGGAAATAGATTTTTTGTGGGTAGAGAACTTGATGACAAACGGGAGTGTGGTGAAAAAATCATCAGGACTATAACGGACCGTTACGATGCCAGAAAATGTGGAGGCAGTTCGACAGTCGATTTTGAGATCTACAAGACGCTCCACTCGCAAACATGCAGTCGCCCTAGACATATCCAATCGTTCAATGCGCCGAATTCTTCACGAACATCTTCATTTCCATCCCTATAAAATGGTTGTTGTGCAAGAATTGTCACCACGTGATTTCCAGAACCGAATAACGGCGTGCGAAACGTTATTGGAAACTTTACCCCCTGATGCACTTGTTTTCTTTAGTGATGAGGTACATTTTCACCTATCCGGACATGTCAACAAGCAGAATATGCGCTATTGTAGTGGTAACAATCCCAGAGAGCTCCATGAGAGGCCACTTCACAGTGATAAGGTGACAGTATGGTGTGCGTTGTCGAGCGTTGGAGTTATTGGCCCTTATTTTTTTGAAGAAGACAATCATGCAGTTACTGTCAATTCACAGCTGCATGTGGTCATGATTAAAAACTTTTTCGAAACCAGCTCTTGAAGAAGTATATCTAGGAAATATCTGGTTCCAACAGGACGGTGCAACGTCCCACACATCCCGAGCTTCGGTAACAGTTTTGAGGGCAAAGTTCCCCGGACGGCTCATCTCGCTTCGAGGTGACATCCCGTGGGCAGCGCACTCACCTGATCTAACGCCCTGTGATTTTTTTATGGGGATACCTCAAGGCAAGGTTTTTAAACATCGCCCCACAAACCTGCTTCAGCTGAAGAATGTTATTCGGCATGAAGTAGCCCACATTCCGGTGCACATATTGGAACGTGCAGAGGGGAACTTCAGAAAACGGTTGCCACCACCTTCAAGATATTTTGTTTAAAACTACATGATTTAAAACTTTAAAGTATGTTCTTTTATTAGATAAATATAGATAAATATACATTTTGTTTATCAGCAATATTTTTTCTTTTATTCGCCTTCAAAAAAAGGAAGTTTCTGCGCCCCATTCTGTATAAATTAAAATTAACAAATTTTAATTTGAAGTATAAGGAAGAGTTTGAATATGTGATCTTAAGTCATATGGCTCATGTTACAGATCAGTTGGCGGGTTCTTGTTTACAAAGTGAAGAATCTTCTGGTTTGTATAAAAGACAAATAATTTTAGGCCAGCTCAACCACTGTAACCGTCTGAAGAAGGTATTTGTTCCATAAATTTAAATTACAGCTCTGTCTCGGTCGGGGTGTGAGCAAAGCCCATATTTCCTACCTTGCCCATCCAGGTGGCTCAGTTCTGTAAACAAGCAACTTGTGATGTTCAAGTTAGTAAACATAGCTAACATGAGGGTTGACGATTGACATAAGAATATAAAATGATAGCAAACATTGTAATAATTCAGTTCAGTTATCAAAGTTTTTGACAACAGATAAAAGACAATTACAGGCAAGCACTTAAGAATGAAAGATGTGAAGAACAGAGGTGGAAAAAGAAGATAAAATACTCAGTGAACATAACATTAACAACAATATAACAATAACATTAGGAGTAAGGAGAAACCCTTCAACATTATAAAGGTTTTTTAAAAGATTTGGTTACTGCCAAAGAAAAGTGTTCTTAGTCTACAGACATTTGCCGCAGAAACACATCTAGCTGATGGACTAACCTTTCTACCCTGACAAACGTCAAGGGTTGAAAAGTCCCAGATTGTCCTAGTAACTACACGTAAGTTAAGGTGTCAGAAACTGATAAGTAACTGCATTTGTTTTTAAAGACACTAATGAGAAATAAAGCATAAAGGAACCCCAGCCTGGACTGGTGTGTTGGTAGATCAAGTTGAAATATGATATCCTTAAATAACAACAACAATAACAATATAGTGGCAATGGAAATATCACAGAAGTTTAATTACTGACGGAAGATAGAAACACTTTGGACCACATAATTTTTGCTACATATTTTATCTTTAAACACATCCTTATTGTATTATTTCATAAACAAATAGATTCTCGGGTCTTGATGAGCACTGGTACATTATTTTACAGGAAATTTTAAAAGTGTAATTTCAAATTAATTAATTTTTCAGCCCTTGTATTCGTCCATGTACATTAAAAATATCCTGAAATATATAAATAAAATAATTTAATTTCTTTTAAATTTTGAAAGATGTGAGAAGTGGGACATTATAGATAATGGAGAATTCAGTTTTCTGGGACGTGGCGCCGTGTAGATCTTGTGTTTACCGACGTTTCGAAGGAACATATCGCCTCCATCTTCAGGATAGAAGGATCCGCGTTCGAGGGACGAGCGTAAGCAGGTGGCTGCAGGAGATACATTCCTCCGAAACGTCGTAAAACACAAGATCTACACGGCGCCACATTCCAGAAGACGCCATTCTTCATAGTCACGACCATGAAAACCTCAAACATTACATAAATAATGTAGTTTCCCTGTCTCTGCATTGAGGCTCTACCCCATTTTTAGTTACATTGCACTACCTTACATTCCTGTACTTGTGCGCTGACTCCTTCCATACAAATTGCCATCTTAGCGAAGCGCTAAAACCGACGCGTTGGTCCATTTGCATCAATGGCTCTGAGTTCAATGGAGAGGGCAGAGGGGCAAGAGGCTGCCCGATCCCTAGGGGCGGCAGCGCAAGTTATGAAGCCTCTGACTGCTTCTGATGTCTGTTCCTCTTACGTAATTTTGTCATTATTCTTCTTCAAGAATTTCACTTGTTCTTGTCCTTTTCAAGTCCACTTATTACGCACCATTTTGTCTACTTTCGTGCAACCTTCATTTCCCAGCAAGACTGAGAGTAAAATATCTCCACTTTCCATTCTAATTTATTCCCTCTTGTATTCTCTTCCTATTATAATATTTATTCGTGCTCTGCTACTTCTCGTGATTATGTCTCCTTTCTTCATTGTACAGTTTCTTGTTTCTTTTTCTTCCAAAAGTATCAAACCGTTTCAGTATTTTCTTTGCCTGAGACTCATAGAAATTGATATCAGAGCTTAGACTATGGCATTCTTGGTTATAACTTAGTAGAGTCTCTCTGGTTTATATCGAGGTTACAGAGGGCTCACTGCCTCCATTCGCAGTTTGGTAAGTTGTTACCAAGGTTTCGGACAAATCTTCAGCCTCCAACTTGAGGTTAGCAGAGTGTTACCAACTTTGGGGAAAACAGGTATCGCCATCTTGAAGTTCATTGAGTGTTACCAACTTTTGGAGGAAGGGACTATCTTCATCTTGAGGTTCCTTGATTGTTACCAACTTTTGGAGGAGCCCATGGTTAGTAGATTATTAACAAGTTTGGTGGAATTTAGTACTTCCATCTTGAAGTTCACCGAGTTTTACCAACTTTTGGAGGAACTTGCTGGCTACTAAATTTTATCTAGTTTAGAGGAACCCAATTTCTCCATCCTGAAGATGGAAGATTGCTACGAAAATTTCAGACTAACCAAATGTCTCCGTAATATTTTGGTTCTTTTCACGATTTTGTCAGTAGCTAGGCTGTATAGCGTCCAGGGGCAGGATGACAAGCGAAAAATGAAATGTAGAACACGTAAGGAAACTTCGTGGCTTAAATGCTGTACTATCTCGGGATTTGGTTAGAGAAAGCGAGAAACCTACATAAACCCTCAGTCACACTATCCAGTGGGGCTGCACCGCCATCTTAGTGCTGCCAATTTGTTCCCGACGATTCGAAAGAACCTGCTGCCTTTATCTTGAGTTGAATAGCTTCTCATCAACGTTTCGGAGAAACCTGCTTCTTTAATATTAAGGCTAGTTTGTTGTCACTAATGTTCGGAGGAAACGGTTCTCTGCTCCCTCAGACTTAATGTGGAGGCTGCAGATAACCATGAGATGTTGGAAACAACTTACCAGAGAGAAGCGTAGGAAGAGCAGACAACTTGGCGCCATGCTGGCAGGCACAGTAAGAATTGAGACAGAAGAAGGCAGTGCATTCTTGTTCCATGACGCGTCTTATAGTCTTGTGTTGCTAATGTGGTTAAGTGAATGATGAGGATTCTGATCTGTGGCCGAAATGTCTGATGAAACTTCGGGTAAATTTGATTTTACGTTTTATTCGTTAATATAAGGAGAATCTATATACTCCTGTATATAATATATATAAAGTAAAAAAGTAAAGCTATCCCTGTACCAGGCCGTGAAGGCCCATAGGGTTGTGAGACGTTGAGGGTCCCACATTATCTAGACAATCCGCTCAAAGATGGTGGTAATGTTGTCAGCCTTACGTGCCGGCCGCCCTTTATCNGCTACGCTTGATATTACATGCTATTCCGTAGTTGCATATTCCCATGTTTAATATATACGTCAGCAGTCATATTTGAAACAGTCACGAGTAAGAGCGAAAATGACAGTCATAAGCCGAAATGGTAATTATTCTTTAGTCGCTATTTGATTCTCGTTTCAAACCACTCCTAGCCTACGTCTGGAAGGCAGCAACATTTAGCGTGTATTGTTCTTATATTGCGTTTAAAATCTTAGTATAAACGCGCTTGTATTTCCCAAATTTATCCATTTAATATTATGCATAGTCAGTGAAGTAGCTATTCCTGTAACAGGCCGTGAAGGCCCATAGGGTTGTGAGACGTCAAGTTTCCCACATTTTCTAGACAATCGGCTCATAGATGGCGGTGAGATTTTCAGCCTTATGCGCCGGCGCCGTCACCACCCCCCACCCCCAAGGAAGATTCCTGGTACTCATTTCTGTTAGAGGCTGTGTCGACCCCAGGGCCACAGTGCGGCTGGAAGGATTAGGTCAATTGAAAAAAATCCAGTGACCTCGTTGGGAATGTAAACCTCTTGTAGCATAATGCCTCAAACAACTACGCTACCGCGTGCCCCACGTGACAGTTGCTGACGATACAGTACGCGTGGCCTAGTGTGATGCTGGTATATGAAATAATTTCCTACTAAAATCTTAGTAGGTCCTAGGGGCGCTAGTGTATGAACAGAAGTGTAATATGCAACATATAGGCCTATTTACAGTTACCGACTTTCGTGGATTCACAGGGAGTGTGAAGGGAGTGCATCCCTCTGCAGGGCTGACATAATTTCGCTACCATTTGAATGACTTTGACATTAATTCTGTAATTGTTCCGTTTCCATTTCTGCTGCGCATGTCTCTTGAGTGACAAGTCATCACAGATGATCAGTCATGTTGCTAAATGTGTGTGCCATAAGCAAGATCTCCGAATAATCAGAATGTGATTTCATGGGTAAATGCACAAATGAGTTTCATTCCCGATTGGTTTCAGAGAGAGCGTAGTTACAAATTTAACGCTACAAGAAAAACTAACACAAACTGGTTTAACAGAAGAATAATAATTCAGAAGAGCGAAACTTCTGGGATATACCGCTATGTAGTCCGTTGAATCTCAACCGACGTTGCGGAGGAACATACCGTTTTCATTTTTAGGGTCAAACAATAAAGTAAGCAAGGTAAGAGAGTGAAAGCAGGTGGCAAACAGAGCCGTTTTAAAGCCTGTATCTTGCTCGGCTTATTTTTCAACCCTGAAGACGGAGGCTATATATTCCTCCGAAACGTCGGTTTACTTTCAGTGAACCACACGGCGTTATATCCCAGAAGATATTACTCCTCATAACTCCGGTGTGAGAACCTCAGTTCCTATAATAATAATTCATTTCGGAATACTGACGTCTTGAAACACGGAAGATGTTGTGAGGAACCCGGAAGCCGAGGAAAGTGTCTTGTGGAGGGGGGAGCAGTGACGGTGTTCAAGGTCTGTCTGTCTGTCTGTCTGTCTATTCCTACTGGCGTATCCCTCGCCCGCCCCTCTGACCTCTGTCAACCATCCCAAAGCTCTTGGCGCTTACTACCATTACCACTCATCACCTATACCAATATTCGTGTGAAAAGAATGGCCAGAGGGAAATACAGGGCATTACTCTGCAAGAGGAGATTAACAGTTCAGGCAGGTGTAAAGGGAGTCAGATCCATGGGGCTTCTTTTTCCGACCTCAGTAGGGTGAGCAGAAATCTCGTTCGTAATGCGGAAAATACATTAATTCACATTTCTTACAGGTCTGTGCTGAGAAATGGATGCATCAGTTTACGAGTCTTTTTAGCTTCAAACGAGAGTATGATTATGTTGTTAGGAAAAGTTTATTGTTGTACGGAATGCGACACAGTATGATTTTACAGGCATTTTATAGTCTGAAAATAGAGGCAGCATGTTCCTCCGAAACATTAATAATTACCATACTGTACGGCCCGCCGGTCACAGTAGTCGAGCTGTGTAAATCACGAAGTTTTTCTACAGTTCGAACACTGGAATCCAGGGTTCGAATCACACTCGAGTCATGGATATTTGTCCACGCTTTTTTGCGTGTTTCTGTTGTCATGCACAGGTAGCGCCCTTGCGACGGGTTGATCCTTCATTCCAGGAGTCCTGAAATGTGGATAGACCAGAGAGTCAAATCGTAAAAGGAAAAAAAAATTATGTTCATAGTCACCGCTCAGCGAACCTTAGTTCTTATTCGGTGAGCTTGAGAGAATTGGTGAGAAAACCTTGAGGAACTGAATATAACTACAGAGCTTTTAGCTGCATACTTGATATTTTTGTCAATATTTAATCTGCTACTGCTCGGATACAAATTAGAAATTTTACTATTTTATTGTGTTGTTACGAATTAGGGTTACGGTTATTAGACAGGGCCATCTTCGCAGTTTACAGTTCACTGCTGCAAACACTACTGTCCTCACTCTGTTACAGTCTCCTCTATCCGTTTCCTGGCAGCGGATTTTAACACAGGAACCATAACAGTCTCACTGTAACTGCACACTCCAAACAATGCGTACTATAACTTACAAAAGCCTTCTCTTCATTCACGGCCGGACTTTTAGCTCCACTGAACTGGGCTCAATAATTCTGATGCCTCAATTCCTCAATTCAATTCTCCTGCTCCTAAGCTCATATCTTGGCAGGCTGGCGTCTCGAAACTCAACCGACTTAAATGATCTTCTTTGTCCTATTACCCCTCGACGCGTAGCGCACAGAAAACACAGCTCTTTTATCATTGCGTGAATTCGTCTCAGCGGAAAAGTGTTTAGTCAATTGTTCCATAGCAACGGCTGTACGCGTCACGTCTCGTATCGTGACAGTTCCTCTATTGTTGCGTGCGAGCATTACATAGCAACGCGTCACATCTCGTATCGTGACAGTTCCTCTATTGTTGCGTGCGAGCATTACCTAGCAGCTCCTGTCTCTCTGCCTCCACAGTTCTTGCCTCCAGCAATTACACCAAGTTATTTTTAAAGACTTCTGCTTAGGGGTATTTCAGCCTTAGGAAAGCGTAAACTTTTAAAGTGTAGTTACATGCCTCATCTGCTTTAATATTAAAGAATATGGTCTTATGCCCATAAAATGTATTTATGTGTTTCTAAGAATGAACGATTATTTGTGTAAACATCATTAAGGGATTAGCCTTTGTAAAATGAAAAGCTGTATTATTTCTGAGGCAAGAAATGCATTCTAATCGTGATTCAAACGAACTTAATGCTTCAGAGGACTAACAGACGCTGGTTGCACTATGTAAGATTTGAGGTTTCCACGGCGGTGACTATGAAGAAAGCAGCCTTCTGGGATGTGACACCGTGCAAATGTGGCGCTTACCGACGTTTCGGAGGAACGTTTCGCCTCCATCTTCAGGGTAGAAGGAAAAATAAGAAAATCCGCAAGCGAAGAGACCGTGAGAACCGGTACAAGCAGACTGATTTCTTCATTGGTTGCACTCTTTCTATCTGCTTTATACATGACTTAAGACAAAACCAATTTTTGGTGTTAGCGGCAATTCTTTTCTTTATAATGCATCATGGATTTCAACCCCGAAAGACGGAGCCGAATTACAACATGATATCGGGTCTGTATATTAGACATTTTCACTGGAGGCAATTCTGCTACTGTATCCGCAGTTTACTGCTTAGCGCTGCAATAGAAACAGGGCAAGACTGTAAATTTCTGCTTGGTCTCTGTCTCTCATATGATATAGGAGCTGCTGGTGAGGCCAGATGTGTCTGAGTGTGGAGAGAGTTCATGTTGAAACAAGAGAAGGAATAGGAACACGTTCAGATGAACGATGAGGGGGAAATAACAGGGAAAAGAAGGAAATAACAGAAGAAATAAAAAGATAGACTATGAGACAAATTTGATGTTGGCAGTACATGACGAAAACGGGGTTTTTCCTGAGGGATGCGGTAGTGGTTTCGAAAGAAAAGGGTTTGAGGCGGTCTAAGTGTGGTGAAGTATAAACCCTTACGACCCTAAGAGATCTAGAGCCTATATGCAGTAACAGGGACCAACTGACGGAAAGAAATATGGCCGAATGCGTTAAAGTGTTCAAGTGGAAATGCTGTGGGCTGGACTCGATGTTTCTCAGATGGATATGAAGATTGCCTTGTTGTGAGTGTAGCATGAGCTTGTATGTGAGAAAGGAGACTGCTATAAAAGTAAATGCAGAGAAAATTTCGGAATCTCAACATGAATCTGAAATAGTTGTGAGAGACAATAGCCTTATCAAAATTGAATTCACTAAGAAATTAAGAGGATATTGATCAGGGGAAGCTGTTTCTTGTTCGGTTTAGAACTTTTCTTATTTGTGTCTTTTCGAAATATGAAAATTATATTTGAAAAATTATAATATTAGTTATTGTTTGTTCGTTGATAACAATCATTGTCTTTCATATCAAAAAACACAGAACAACATTTGGGCTTAAGTGAAGAGGTAACAGAAGGCTGGAAGGAATTACAAACTGAAGTTTCACAATTTATAATCATCAGATATTCAACATCGCCAACACTTCAGGAAATATGCGAATAGCCTGTTCCGGGCTCTAATCTCCGAGGCTTGTCAATAGCAGAAAGTTAAGTCTGACCCCGTTACGAGGGCTGCGTACAGTAGCAGGGCTGCATTAATCTGCCCCTGAACACGCAGGAAATTTGTTCAGGTCATTTTTTTTGGTCGCTCCCAGATATTTTTGTTGGTTCAATCACATGGGATGAGATGGGGAAGTCATGTAGCAAGTATGGGGAAGGTGAGAATTGTATACAAGGTTTTAGTAGCAAACAACTGACAAAATGCTCGCAAGGTTGTGAAGTGGGTCAGGGTAGGGTCCAGGGGCTGGCTGTTGTGAATATGGTAATGAACTTTAGGCCACTGTAAAAGACTGGAAATTTCTTGAGAAGTTGAGCGACTGTACATTTCTCTTGGAGACTTCTGTTCCATGAAGATAAATGGATGTGACACTCAGGGTACAAATATTATTTGGAAGGCTGTGAATAATAATGTTAGGTTTGGTTGAGGCTCTTATGAACGCGGTAATGGACCTTCATGTTCAGTAAGTGGTGGGTAGTTTCTTGGGCAGCTGGCTATTAGCTCCGTAATAACTCTCCTGCGTGGACTTATTAATGAGATTTCTAAAAATTACATACTTCTCGAGAACAAGGAGACATATATTTGCAAAACTGAAAAATATGTATGCAGATTAGTCTCAAGTCTCTTTTCGGAACTTCTGTCTCCAGAGCAGAAGCCTTACTTTCACAAGAACTTTCCCCCCAGAAGTATTAATGGGGTATTTAAGTACAGGCAAAACATTACACCCCGTTCACTCCTCCGAACTGCTGTATCTAGTGTTACGAAGAAGGAATGCACCTTAAAGGAAAAGGGATCAAAACATGTTGACTAATGATAGAAAATAAAACGAGGAAAAAATTCCAAAGACAAAAGGAGATGAATTTCTTATAGTTGAGAAGAAAGCGGCGTTTCTTTCAACAAAGGAAAATTTTGTTCAGTTCCGCAATAGGGAGCTGAATTCATAGCGACAATTTATTCTTCTATCTTAAGCATAGTATCAGACGTCACTGGAATTTTGAACCTGTTCTTTTCCTCATTGCTCGCTGTATTGAATTTTCAATTATTTCAAATCCTTCGTCTGCACTGTTATCTTCAGCGAAGCAAGCACAGAGAACGGGCGGTCAGTTTGCAGTTACAAGAGAAACTAATTATATTCTTAGTCCATTTGTTCCTTCTCTTCCTGTCATCATTTGTGTCCTCAACTCTATCATTGCAAGTGTCGTTTAAAAACCAAATATGAAATCTGAGGTTTTCACGGCGGAGAAAATTTATTGTGTTTGCCTGCTTTATGAAAACATGAAATCTGGTACATAATTACCAGTGTTTCGGGGTAAAATGTTGAGGCCTTCTTCAGAATCAGTTTTTTTTTCGAAATTCCATAAAAATATCTGATGTTCTTAACACTTAATGCCTAATATTCCAGCGTGACTATTATTGCCCAACAGATCATCAGGATGATAGGCATACGAATATAGTAAAGGTAAAGCTATCTCTGTAACAGACTGTGGAGGCCCATAGGGTTGTGAGACGTTGAGGGTCCCACATTATCTAGACAATCCGCTCAAAGATGGCGGTAAGGTTGTCATCCTTACGTGCCGGCCGCCCTTTACTTCCAGGAAGAATCCTGGTACTCATTTCTGTTAGAGTCTGAGTCGACCCCAGGACCATAGTGCGGTTGGAAGGATTAGGTCAATTGAAAAAATCCAGTGACCTCATCGGGAATCGAACCCGCGACCTTCCGACTTGTAGCATAGTACCTCAATCAACTACGCTACCGCGTGCCCTCAATGTATGTCAAAAAATGGACAAATATTTCCTTAGCTCTGTGTTGGCTATGCCAAGGAGGCTGGTATCCCCAGCCTAAGGTTCCAAACTGTGATTTCGCCTGCCGTTGCCGTGAAAGAGGGAGAAAGATTACTTTTCTGTCACTACAGGCAATAGTGCGATTACAGCTCTGCTTGACTTGACCTATAGGCCTTGATCCGCCACTGCTGAGGCACAACATTTTGAAACATATTGTTCTCTCCCACTACTACGGGTATATATGTAAGTGTACAGTGTGTACAGAAAGGAACTGAACAATATCCGTCAACTACATTCTGACACTCTTAGGCACAAGATTACTTCTAGGCTTAATATTCTTCGTTTTTAGCCTGATTTCTTTATTTTGAAAAAATTAAAGTAGGCTTATTAGATCACCTTACTGTCTCTGTGTCTGTTTGTTCCGCCTCTTGTTGCCATGCAACGGATCGGTAAACACTTGTTACGGCAACGAATATACAGGCAATAATAGAATCGTTAGACGCGGCGTTTTCTATGCTGATCGTGTCGTATCAACTTTTCAAATGTACTGAAAGCGAAGTAGGCACAAAATACAAAATTCTCCGCTCCCTTCTCAAACCACTGTTTCTAATATCTTAACGTCTTCACTTTCACTGTATTCTTGCTATAAGGACGAGAGGGCGAAGCCAGAGAACTTCAAAACAAGCTCTTTCTTCCTCCGCGTAATAAAGTGTCTGTTTTCCCATGATTTTTCACTTCAACCTGCTCTTCTGCTATGTTATCCACCTACCTCACTCTCAGGAAATTAAGAGATAGGTTCTTACCAGACGTTCTTTGTTTCTCCTGGAAGACAGTTACGGAAATAGAGGCTCTCAAAGAAATAATAAGAAAAAAAAAAGACGAGAGTTCGATAATGAGCCCATGCAGAGTGTTACACGGAAGTGAGGCATTGTTACATGCGAAAGATTATAAATTTCCAGAAGTTTCGGTCCATGGTTTTGCTGGTTTCCGCATGAGGTCAGTGGCAGAGACTTCCGCAGACATTGCTTTTGCAAGCTGAAGGGTGGCTGTTTGTTATGGGGTAAGATACTTGGAATATTCTTGCTTCAAGAGAGTGTACGTGTTGAATTGTTCTGCGTGGAATGTACCATCTACTGAATTTAGCTTCCATCAGGAACACTGGCGAAGAAGAAAATGCTTTTTTGACGATGTAACATCAGAAATGGTTTTTGTAACATGTCACTTGGAAGCAAAAGAAGAAGCGAAGAGATAGAATGAGAGAATATGGAAAATCGATGACGGATGGAGATGGCTTGTTGGTTTGAAAGGCTTAAATGTAGGTCAACGCTATAGTAAATATTAGGCCTATGTGACTTCCATCTTTCGACAAGAACTTGAACAGATTCCCCTTCAACCAATCATGATTGGTTTTACACATGTTAAACAATAACACTAGTAATTAACGGTCGTGGGGATTCGTTGCGCCGCCCACGCGACACCCTCTATCCGCAAAACGTTGGCACTAAAACTTCGCCGACAAACGGCGGTCACTCGGTCGGTATAGTTCGCTTGCGGACTGAAATCACGGAGTTTTTTTAATAAATTTCATATATATGAGGTGTTATAGCTCGGTCAGTAAAGTGACTGACCGCTGGACAGAAAATCGGGGTTCGACTTCCGGTAGGGTCAGAAATTTTTTCTTTGACACCGTTTTGTCTAGACTGATCCATCAAGCTTCAGTTTATGGACTTTTCTGTAACAACAGAACACGTTAAATGCTAAATTATTATAGCACATGAACTTCTTGTCTTATGTTCTTTATTAATAATTATAGTTAATGTAAGATTTGAGGCTTTCACGGCGGTGACTATGAAGAAAGCAGTCTTCTGGGATTTGGCACCGTGTGTATGTGGTGTTAACCGACGTTTCGGAGGAACGTATCGCCTCCATCTTCAGGGTAGAAGAAAAAATGTAAGAAATCTGCAAGCGGAGAGACCGTGAGAACCGGTAAAAGCAGACTGTGTCTGCTGAAGAGTAATTTCTGAAGAGTAATTAATTAATTACTTTTGTCAGAATCTGCATTAAAGTGTTTATTTATTTATTTATTTATTTATTAACGAATTATCTCCCTGCATTTAGGATCTCTGGGTTCAGAATGGAAGACAAAATTGGATCTCTGTCTATCTTCAGGCCAAAAGCTTTGGTTTCTTGACTAACGTTATCCACGCCTAACGAACGCATCAGGAAAGTAACGGTATGCCTTATATAAGTGAAAATAGGTGCCATCTCTTTCCATAATATTTTTAACAAGTGCCGCTCTGAAATATATTGTCACGAGTTTAGGGTGTCCTGCGTGACATATAGACGGGTTCTGGATAGTATGATTGGATTTATTGACACCTTATACACAACATTCCCAACTGTAAGCATTTACAGCACTGTCTCTGATTACGGATTTTACAGTTCACCATTACACACATTAGGTCTCTCAACCTTCACTAGTCGTACCCTGGCAACGGATTCATAACAGTCTCTCACTTCAAATCAAACATGAAGCCTTCTTCTCACAACATAATTCTTTTCTTGTCATTATCCTTGCAACTACCAATTCAATTCCTCTGCTGCCAAAGTCATATCCTGGCAGGCTCGTGTCTTGAAACTGGACTCTTCACTCTGAAAGACCTCAAGTCAGAGTCAAAGTCACATTGCGACTGACGGTCAGTCTGTCTGTCAGTCAGTCAGTCAGTAATTCTTGGTTTCGAGTCCCATCTGGGGCTCATGACCAGATATTTATTGCTGTTTGACAGTTACAGTCTTGTTTCTGTGGGGCGCCCTCTCTGACGGGAAGATGGGTCTGTATTTTATATATGCTGCTGTCCTTGCCAGCGCAGTCTTTTTCGAGTCCAAGTCCCTTGGGATTCCTGACCATATTTTACTGTCTCAGATTTGAGACTTCCCTTTTCGTCGCCTCCCACGACTCGCCAGGTCACTGTGGAGGTATTCGACCCGGCCTCCACATGGGTCTGACCCTTAAAGTCAAAGTCAAAGTCATATTGCGACTGACGGTCATTCAGTCAGTAAGTCTTGGTGTCGAGCCCCATCTGGGTCTCATGACGAGAACCCTGAACTGAGCCCTTATTTATAACCACTTTGCACGGACCACACAGAAAACATTCTCTCTATTGCTGGGAAGGTGTGTTTATAGCGCAGTTGCCTAGCAATGGAAGCTACTCGATTGTTACTTGTACTTGCGTATTCTCTGCTGCGGGTATATATTTACGAAATCGTTGCCTAACAATAAACGTCTATTCTGACTTTTATATTCCGGCTTTCGAGCGTCATGTCACAATTTCGAGGATATGAGTATAATACTCCGGGGTTTTAAAATTTCTGATGTACGAAGTGGAAATCTAGTAACAGCAAGAAGCAAAAATATAGGGCGAAAACATGAAACTAGTTCCTGTCTTCATTAATTCGGGGAAAATGATGTGATATTGAAATTGACGGCATTATATTGGATATGTGGCTATTTAGCGCATGACGTCTCCACCCCTGTTTATTATAATTCATTGTTCCTTTACTGTGTTAGTGTGAACTTGGATTTGATTTACCGAGCATAATGCTCCAGACATAAGAAATTCGTTTGAACGCGTTCTAACCGTATCTACCGGAACCACAGAACCGAATTCCTTTAATCAGAAGTAAAGTTTAATTTCAACTGGAGCCTCTGTGGTTCTGACTGAGTTTCCGCTGCTCCTGATTCGCCATTGTTCCATTGCTCAATGCTCATTTTGTTTCGGAACCCGCGAAGGCGCACAGAGCTCAGTTCCTCCACAAAGGATGTAGGTGTTGCAGTTATGAGATCCTTCATTTTAGCTGTTATTAATTTAGTACTCAGAAATTTCACTTTCATCGCAGTGTCGCTTCACGCATAATTCATTTTACAGCGTCAAATCTGATATTAAAATTCACCCTTTTTATTACTTTCAAGACTTTGGGAGCAAGACCTTATACGAAATAATTCTTTCCTTCAACACTATGGTTTCGAAAATAGTAAAATAATCTTTTTTGAAATTTACTAAAGTTCTTAAAGTAATACTGCCTGCACAAGATCGCCGGTTGTTACATACTGAAGGAGGGTCTATGAAAGAAAGCAGGTAAATTAATTTTGCAGCTTAAATCCTGGGTTTTCATATTGGTTCACTTCCCTAAATGTACGAGGCTTACATAATTTCACTTCTCGTGTTTTTTTTCCCCGAAGCGGAGATGGTAATAAAGCTCGAAACAAGATTATACACCCAACACTATACTAGTCACGTGCTCAACTAAAGAACATACAGCGGAAAGCGAATGCCGCGAAGTTATTTACTGAAGTTATTTTGTTTCGGTGCCTCATTAACTCACCTTACAGTTCTACAATGAATACGAGTTATACCCTTTGACAACTTCCACTTCAGAATTGATTTTCGCATTACTTATGTTTTTAGGTATTTGATAAAATAGTAAAGTTGTCCCTGTAAGAGACCGTGAAGTCCCATTCGGTGTGTGAAACGTCGAGGCTCCCATATCTTCTAGATAATGGGCTCACAGATGGCGGTAAGTTTGTCAGTCTTACGCACAGGCCGCCCTTTGCCCAACAGGAATCTTCCTGGCACTCATTTCTGTTAGACGCTGGTGCGACACCAGGGCCATAGTACAGCTGGAAGGAGTTGGTAAATTGAAAAATACAGTAATCACATCGGGACTCGAACACGCGACATTCTGGCTTGTAGCTTAGTGACTAAACCAACTATGTTACCGCGTGTCCCTTCACACATTTGATAGGAATTCTTTTTCCCTCCTTAGGAATTATGATGTAATTTTATGTCACGTGTATCTGTAGCATATACTGTCACGTTCTTGGGTGCGAGTATAGACGGGGTATGNGGTCAATAAATCCAGAATTCAATCCATACCCCGTCCATATTACAGTCAATTTCACCGACTACACAACACGTTTTTATTATTATCATCACACTACATGTTTCGACCTCAAGAGGTCATCCTCAGGTGTACGAACAACTGTATAATTACACGCAATCACATTCGTTTTTCCACTTATTCGACCCTGTATCTTATTCAGGCTTACGCTTAATGATATATCAAGCTCTTCTTATAAAACACAAGTTAAAATATTATTCTAAATATTAAAAGTTAAAATTTAAAATTTCGTGAATCGAAGTTCGACTCAGATCACTGGTTATACTTTCGCTTTCACTTGTTTTTCAGTCTCTTCCTACTTACGCTCATCATTGCGACCAGTTCACTTCAACTGGTTTAATTACTACCACTGGTTAAAAGTTCATGAATTAAAGTTCAACTTCATTATATTGGTTGTAATTTCACCTTTTTTTTTTTTGGAGGTCTGCTGTTCTTCCGCGTCCTCTGATGCTGTTGGATCTGTTACGATCCTTGTCGTGACGGCTACTCAGGGTCGAATAACTGGAAAAACGAATGTGATTGCGTGTAATTATACAGTTGTTCGTACACCTGAGGATGACCTCTTGAGGTCGAAACATGTAGTGTGATGATAATAATAAAAACGTGTTGTGTAGTCGGTGAAATTGACTGTAATATGGACGGGGTATGGATTGAATTCTGGATTTATTGACCACTTATACACGGGACTCGGAACTACAAACAATTACAGCGCATTCACTAATCTCCACAATTCACAAACCACCACAGCACCCGTCCAGCTTTTGTAGTCTTGGGTGTCTCAACCAGCCGTTCCTTATCAACGGTTAATAACAGTGGAGATTCTGCAGTTTCCCGAACGTAAGTCCTCTTAATACAAACCCCCTTATAAAACTCTTGTCAATTTTATCATTTGACTACTGCCAACTGCCGGCTACCAACTCCGGAGTCATAGTCAGGGTCAGAGTTACTTTACGACTGGCGGTATTACCGCAAATCAATTATTCTTGGCACCAAGCCCCTTGAGACTCACGACCAGTATTTCCTTTTTTTTTCAACTGAACACTTGCGGTTAAAGTCTACGTAAAATGCTCTCTGAAAAGAGGGTGGGTCTGACGTTTACAAATTCTGCTAGCACTCGCCAGCGCATTCTTGGTTCCGAATCCGGTAGGACTCATGACCAAATTTTGCTGTCTCAGTCTCGAGACTTCCCCAAACCTAACACCTTTTCCATTGTTGTAGTTCAACAATACCTCAACTGTTACATGTGTATCCGTTGCCGCAGGAACGCGTTTACTGAGGAGTTGCCTAGTGATAGACGGGGTATTGTTGACGTGTTTACCGGCCGTTACCTAACAAGAGCCATTGCCCCGATATTTGCTTCGAGGTCCTTACCCAGCAAAGGTTCTTACGCCACGATATCAATACAGTCTATTGGCGCTGTTTCATTTGCTTAAGGAATTATGCATAAACAATTGCGATGTATTCAGAGTCTGGGAAGGTAAAAAATGTGCGCACAGCACAAGAATTCTACAAGATTCACTGAAAGCGACTGTGGCGCAGAAAGTGCGTCCTTAGTTTCTCTTTTAAGGTGTTTGTTCGAAATATTTCTTTTATTTGCTCCACCAAATATTTAGGCACTTGCGCTCCTTATGCTCTCACAAAAATGCATTCATTTTTCATGTAAATTATTTTTGTTGCTTCCTAATTCAATCAGTATTTGAATGTGTCAGCAGATCCCCCTTGAGTCAGATTTCATGAAAATCAGTTGCCCTATTATTCAGTGGCTACGTGCGGACATGATAAATAGAATCTGCACACTTTTGAAACTTTTTATTGCTACTGCGCCTCAGTGAACAGGTGTAACATCGTAGAGGGTTTTATCTTGTTTAACGACGGTCGTTTTGAACACATGATTATGTAGCGACGAAATATAGACGGAAAACATGTTGAAGAATTACTTCCAAGTCACTGATATGTTGGGATTTTGGACTTTATCCATCGTCAGAATCCTATAGTAATTACTTCCAAGGTTCTAATTTGGGATCGACGCGGTTAGGCACCGTATACTTGGTTTAAAAACCACTTCTGAGGCTATTTCTTTGTCTCAAGGCGTCATAACTGTCGTCCCCCACAACGGTACATTTAGAAATATCTGCCATGAATTTTATTGCATTAATTAAATTCGTATAACGTGTATTGGTCATTCTGACGTGTTTTAATACTGAAGTTCTGAATAACACGTTCACACTTGCATTCATGATTACAGAATACTGTTTCCTAGCAACGAGACCAGAGTGATGACGTCATGAAGAGGAATGAGAGACGTAAATAGTGAGACGCCAGAAGAATTCAATCTTCACGGATATACAGCTGTATAGTCTATGAAAGAACTCTCGTTACATCAAATCCAAATGAAAAACTTACATACTGTTGCAACGAGGAGGCCCCTTGCCCTGAAAGACGGAGGGAAGAGTCCAAACACAATTTGGAAACCCCAGATCTAAACAGAATTTTGCTACTTACTACGCTGGGCCTCTGGAAAACAAAGACTGCTCTCTCACCTCTATCACACCTACGGAGGTCTTCCTTTCTAAACGAGGGAGCAAGAGTAAATCACGTGGTACATGGAATGATGGGATAACGGCAAACGAGTGTTGACACGGATGCCTCGGTCGAGTAGTTCCGGAATTAGACTGAAAGAACTGAAGAAAACTGCGACAGACCTCTGTCCGAGGTTCTGCCCGACCTTGTTCCGAAAGCAAGTCAGAAGTGTTACATTATGAGAAAATGTTATCGAATTTGCGACGTTAAAAAAGGCAGAACAAATGCTTGACATTGTAATTTACATGGTAAAGCACATATAATTTTACTTTTACCTTATATTTATAAACACATTAAGCACTGAACAATGTAACAGTCATTGTCGGATTTTTATCGTATTGATTAGTCGTGTACGAAAAAATGCAGCCTACATTTAATTTCCTGAAAAGCGGCATTTGCGAGATTATTTGAACTATAATTCGTATAATTTAATGGAATATTTGGTATTTTTGTATGCAAATAGAGGCTACAGTATTTCCTATCTTTGTTTTAATTGAGTACTCTAAGAATTATGTTCCATATTTCATGAACGTATAAGGGAAAAACCCTTAATTAAATTTCTAATATTTACGAGTGAAAATATCAAAGTTGATATAAAATCACAGGAAGAATTATTGAGAGTACGAGAGGGTGAAAGTGATGTTGAATCTAGAGGGACTCATAAATTAAATACGACTGCTCGTTACGTCAAGTAGGCTGCTTGATGAGGGAGGTAACAAAACACGACACAGATGGTGTTCGTTGTCATCTGTTCCTGTTGCAGCATGCGCCATTGTTATTTGTTGATGTTTTGATGTGGTTTTACTCATCAGCTGACGTTTGATTAATTGTTTCACATTATATTTTCCTCGTACGTCATATCTGACACCAGGTTTTGATGACAAGAATGTTTGATGACTTCTGCTTTCAGTGAAGGATAGGCTTTGAACTTCCTGTACTTTTAATTGATTCAACAAAATTTGAATCTATTACAGGGTTTATATAGAAATGTAAATTTCCTGTTTCTTGTTCCCCTGAATTTCTGTTTTCTAATGCGGATTTAATAGTGAATGCCCAAAAGCATTAAGAAAATTACTCCATGACTTTCCCAATAGCAGGCGCGGCTGTAGCGCAGGTTTTGTAGTTGACTCCAGTTCGGTCTTAGCCATTACTTAGAGACTTCACTATGGAACTTACTGAGGCTCATATATTCCGGGCCATTCCAGGTGCTGGTCAATATTTTATAACGGAACTGCGTGACATTAAATTTAAACGATAATATGAATCATCTATAAAAGTTTCTGACAATGAAATCTTAATAAAATTATTACGTTTCTGTACATTGGATAATGCCCTGACTTTTATCTAAACACACAATATTTCTTAAATATTTGTGACGATGGTAACTTCGCATGGTGGGTCCACTCGGCACGGCGGCCACTGATTGGCCTATTGTAGCTTACCCCGGGTGTATTATGATGATGAAGAATTTGGTGGAATCAAGATTGGCAGGAGAAACCGAAGTGCTCGGAGGAAACCCACCCCAGCGCCACTTTATCCACCACAAATCCCACTTGACCAGACCCGGGCTCGAACCCGGGCCGCCCGGTGGGAAGCTAGCGACTAACCGCTCGAGCTATGGCGCGGCCTATGACGATGGTAACTTAGTACACTTATTGTGTTTCTGGGCATTACCCAAGTCCTTATTTTTTTTTTAAACACACAGTGTTTCGGAGACTGGCTTCTGTCTCTGTCTTCATGCGGAACATACTCAGTTGGGCTCAACTGATAGAATTTCTCTGCTCGTATCTCCGGAGAATCCAGTGGAAGACACGTTGTGTGTTTTATATAAAAGACAGAATGATGCACAACGTCCAGAAACACAATAATTTTACTGTAATATAAACCATGTTTGAGCGTGAAGACACTGCTAATATACTCGCATATTGTTTATTAACGATGTCTCGGAGATCATTATTATGTCTGTGTTGAATGCTCTGCGACTGAACCAGGTACCAAAATGAAAATGAGAGGTTGCAACAATGGGTGAAGGAAAAACTGAAGGATCTATAGAAATGGCCTATGCTTATTGTGACGTATTTGCGCTACGCAGGACACCTCCTTCCCGCCAGCGGTGACGTAATATCGGAGCGCTGTCGCTGCTACGGTAACAGGCCAGTCAACACTCCGTCACTCTTCCCCCCGTGACGTAACAGCACTTCCCACTGTAACGTAACGAGGAGACCACCACTGTAACATGAGGCAACAGGGAACGGTAGAATCAGTGAATACTACTGAAGACGTAGTGAATAGATTATTGTGCAGGGTTTATAAATTGGGTAAACCCGCAACTGTGTTATAATTAATTGTAGTTACGATTTTTAGATTGTTAAATAAACCAATTAACAATCTGAACGGCGTCTTCAGAGACAAAACACGTTATATTAGGTGTCAGAAGTGGAATGAGTTTGAAAATCAGCGGGCCAAGAGACGTCCATAAATTCTGGTCTTCTGCTGGTATGCTCCTTCGTTGAAATTCCCAGTACTGAGCCTATTCCATTTCGTCTGCTGAGGCGACGGTCCCGACTGGAATGTTTTCAGAGTCTGCGATTGCTTCGGACGCTATAGTTGGGTCGGGCGCTAGGGTTGGTTCGAGCTCTGGAGTTGAGTCGGGCGCTAGAGTTGGTTCGAGCCCTGGAGTTGACTCGGGCGCTAGGGTTGGTTCGAGCCCTGGAGTTTGTTTGGACGCTGGAGTTGGTTCGGGTGCTGGAGCTAGTTCGGATGGTGGGACTGGCGGACAGTATGATTCTGTCAAAATTGCCTCAGAAAATGCGGCCATTGCGAAGGTGACTACGTTCACAAATATTTTTCCCTTCATTTTTGTTTGTTTATTTTTTTTAACCTTGAAATTAAATAAATCTGTTTCCTATTTCATCCTCACAAGGTCTTCTGACGCCAGTTATCTCGTGTTAGTCACTAGATATAGCGTTTGGATAGATTACCGAACTAACTGGATGTCCTATAATCGTAACTACAAATAGTTACAAGAATTTCACTGTTCTACACAAGCTTCAAGTTACTACAGCACGTTAAAAGTGTTCGCGCTCTGCTGGGTCTTGCTGGGTAGCGTCTTCAGAGTGAAAGTGAGGAGTGAGTGTGAAACAATGGATCGACGAACGCTGGACCATGGAATTGCTAGGGACGAACAATCCTAAGAAGGGAGCGGAGGATGTTACGGCCGGAGAATAGTCGCTGCAAGGAGTAGCCGAAACAACAGGAAACACAGCAAGCACAGCCTTGGAAGAAAAGTAATGGGGATGCACCATCATTAGGCTATTCGGGACGAATAGTCTTAAGGAGGGAGCAGTGTGATGTATTTGCGCTATGTAGGACACCCCCTCCCCCTCCAGCGGTGACGTAACATCGGAACGTTGTCGCTCCTACGATAACAGGCCGGTCTACACTCCGTCCCCCTTCCCAGCGGTGACGTAATAGCACTTCCCACTGTGACGTAACAAGAGGACCACCGCGACAACTGATGAACACAGAGCAGGCTGAGAAGACTTAGTACGTGCTGTAGTGAACTGAAAAGTTGGCGAATTAGTGAGACCGTCATAATTATTTGTAATTACGACATGTAAGTGGATAATAAATCCAAGTATCCACCTAAACTCCGTCTATAGTTACTCATGCACGTGACAGCAGCTCGAACGTGGGATAGTGCTCCAAGTATGCCAGCTTTTCGAGTCGAAATGGAATCATCCTCTCATTTACTTTGATGCCAAAGAGCTTCTGCAGTTAATGCAGCATCATTAAAACAAGTAAGTGTTAGAATATTAAGTATGTATAAATGAAAGTATTGTCGTTTAGTGGTCGAGCGGTGAGAGGCATAAAATGTCTTCGACAGCTCAAATACTGGGATCGTGGGTTCAAATTCCACTCGAGGCATGGATGTTTGTCTACGTTCATTCTGTGTTTGTGTTGACCTGTGTAGGTAGCGGCCTTATTTCTGGCTGGGCCCCCGTCCAAGGAGTCCTATATACTTTCCAAATTTTAGAATTAATTAATTTGAAAAGAACACAGGCCAGAGAGGCTAATCCGACATTGCAGAAGAAGAAACAAAGGCATTGCAGTGAATAACACCAAATTGTGAGAAAGTCTGAGACAAATGAACACCAAGGCTCACACGCATGAGTACACACATGCATACATATATATTTTTATTTATATAGAAGTATTTAACGACGCTTTAATTAAATTGTCACGTGTATTAGTGACTATAAACGAGGTTTTGGATTGGATGTTTGGATTTATTAACACCTTATGTACACAACACTTGGAACTATAGGCAATTACAGGGCTACCGCCAAAGTTGGCAATTTACATTTCACTGCTGCAAACACTAGTGTCCTCAGTCTATTGCTATCCGCTTCCTGGCAACGTATTTTAACACAGGAACTATAAGTCTCACTGTAACTACACACTCCAAACATCGTGGTACTATAACACAAAAAGTCTTCCCTTCACAGCCAGTCTTTCAACTCCACTTAACTACACTCAGTAATTTTGATGTCTCCGTTCGTCTGCTTCCAAGCTTCTATTTTGGAACTCAATTGACTTAAACGATTTTCTTTGTCCTCTCTACAAACCCTCGACACGGACCGCACAGAAAATACACTCTCTCTGAAGTTTAGCAGGCGTGTTTACTGGGCCGTTGCATAGCAATAGTCGCTGCGCGGACCACAGAGAAAACATTGTTCTTCTACTGTTGCTGGCATATCTATTCAGTAGTTCAATAGCAACGGTTGTACGTGTCACATTTCGTATCGTGACAATTCCTCTACTGATGCGTGCAGGCATTACCTGGTAACGGCTGTTTCTACGGCTCGGCAGTTCTTGTTTAAGTAAATATCATATAACTTCGAGTTTTAGGAACATGAATCATTACTTGGAGTACACGTGAAAAGCGAAAGTGACAAAGTGAGGCACGGTTCTAGCTTTGGCGCAGACAAACTAAAGAATAAAACAAAGCCCAACAGTCACGATAACACGTACCTGAATCCTGCCCTGCTGAATATAGCCCAGCATTGCACCCACTGGAGCATGACATTCAGTACATACACACTCATCTCCCGACGGGGTTTGAAGTCGTAGACAAATAACAAGCAGAACCGCAAACACGGGCAGCTAATGAAAATTGTCACTTCTAGGCTTGATTAGACAGTTCCTTATTCATCTCGGGCCAAGATTGACGGAAAGAGTGAAATGGCTTTCATCCATTTATTACGATACGGTGAGAGCAGAAGAACAGAACTTGCTTACTATTTCAAGATCCTTGGTTCATATATGTTGGAGTGTGAGCGAGGCAGTGTAACGTGGGCAAACCCAGAATTACAACCACTGATATGACATTTATGAGACGAACGCAAAACACATTTCAATAGACCACGAAATAAATTAAAATATGTTTAAATAAATAAAAATATATTCAATAGTTTAAGCAATTGCCGGACAGGCTTTAGGGCCTATCCAAGGCCCCGTCACAGCTCGAGCAGTTAGTCGCTGGCTTCCCGCAGCGGCGGCTAGGGTTCCATCCCGGGTCTGGTCAAGTGGGATTTGTGGTGGACAAAGTGGCGCTGGGGGAGGTTTTCTCCGAGTACTTCGGTTTCCCCTGCCAATCTTCATTCCACCAATTGCTCCACAATCACCCTCACCTATCATCTGCGGCTGGTAAATTGGCCCAGAAGTGGTCGCAGTACAAGGGACTTAGTCCCACCCCACTAACATTAAAAAAATTAGGACCTATCTAGCATCCTATACAATGGTTAATGGGGGATAGTTTCAGGGGATAAAACGGTTGGGACTTTAAGCTGACCACTGACCTCCTAGTGCCGAGGTCCACTTTGTTATAAGCCTTCTATAAGCGGTGCTTAATTAACTAGGCCCAGGAATAACCTATACATTTACCCATATTTTATTAAGCGCAAAGACTGGGTCTGGTGCCTAATCCGCCTCCTAGCCAATGGGTACTGCGGGCTTTACCCACGAGGCTAACGCTGCTGGAGCGTGAAGCTAACGGCTTACCTCTACTCGCCCATATTTCTTCATGGTTTAATGTTTAATTAATTAAGCTAAGAGAAAAGTTTACCTGTACCGTACTCATATGTTGCAAGTTTCTGAATATGCGAGCAGAGGAAGAAGTTCACAGCGTTAAAAGAAAGAGACGTTCAATACTGTTATGAAATTGCAAACCGCATGCATGAGGTGATTGAGGAGAGCCCTTGGCGAGGAACTGAACGAATGAGGCCGAAATTGGTCAGTCATCATGTATTCTGTTTCACTTCTGCTAGTGATCATGATGGTGATTCTATTTGAAGATATTGTTACTTATCCTAATTACGCGACAAGTAATTAATGGGTTTCAGAGTAGACGAATCCATTTAATGGATAATCTTGCCAGGCGGAACTACAGATAGTTATAGTACACTCAAATAGCTTTAACTGTAAGACACAAAAGAAGGTCTTCAACGTCTGCTTGCGTGAACGATGTCTGCCTCTCGAAAGCGCGCTACTTCACTTCTCGCTCCACTACTGAACTTCTGACTTCTTCCTCTGACTCCTCGCTCCTCGCTTCTAGCTAACGGCTTCTCAACTACCCTCCCTTTATCCCTGCTAGGCGGCTGGGGTAGCGGACACCTCCTTGAACACTCCTGGTTTTCATTTCTGTGGGAAAGGTCTACGCGTTGTCACGTGAACAAGTTTACAATTGTTATCAGGACAACGATGCACTCACTGTTTCCTGCTGCAAAAGAAACATGACCACCCGACCATTCACCGGCAATGGGCCACTGGGCCGACTCCAATATTCCGGCTTTCAGGCGGCACGTCACAATATTTACAAATTGACAATTGGGAACGAGAGATTACAAGAAATTAATAACAGAGATAATGGTGTCTTTGGAGTGATAAACTTTGCGACGTCATAAAATATGATCGTTAGAAGCAGGTTTACTTCCTCTCACACGCGTCTAAATAGGATGACGGGGGTTTGGCTACATCCATATGGCCCAGGATTGGGCCCGATAGTGGGCTACTTTTAACACGGTAGTGAATCTTCTGGCTCCATAACGGACGTTGAATTTCTTTGGTGTCTCAGTGACCACTAATTCCCCAGGACAGACTGTACTAGTGGAGTTAGCAGCCACAATCTTTCCATGAGAACATCGCAGTATCAGATTTTGTGAAAATCCTTACAGCAGCTGGCGAGATCTCTCATGCGTACAGAGGGACTGACGGACGCTCTGATGGAGCGAGTTCGATAGATGTTCCACAGGGACACGAAAGTGCACAAATTTGTAACTTTCCTGTCCTATTTATTTCTTCCGTCACGGAATCGACGAGAAAAGCTAAATATATTAAGAAATCTACTCCATAAAAAGGTAAAGCTATCCCTCTAACAGGCCATGAAGGTACATAGGGTTGTGAGACGTTGAGGCTTACACATTACCTCGTCAATCTTACGCGCCGGCCGCCCTTTTAATCACCAGGATGATTACTGGTACTCAATTCTGTTACAGGCTGAGTCGACCCCAGGGTCACAGTGCGGCTGGAAGGATTAGATAAATTGAAAAATCCTGTAACCTCGCCGGGAATTGAGCCCGCCATCTTCCGCCTTCTAGAATAGTGCCTCAACCAACCTAGTAGAATATATTTTCGAAAATTCCGCAGTCAGCACCAATGCTCTTTGCAACTGGTGTGAGTATATGACGTGTTGCTCGTCTGAGTGCATCTCGGTGTTCCTTTATGTGGGCGATAGCATGAAATAGCTCTCTCGGAAAACGTTCGGAGTAGGACATATGTACATTTAGAATGACCGATACTCTGACCTAAGTCCGATCATCCTGGGACAACCTCTATATCATGTTATTGTTGAAGAAGGCACATATATCCAGTGCGAGAAACAAATACTTTTGCTTGTGCTGAATGTTTGGAAATGGATATCGTTAAATTCAATATTAATGAGATACCAGTAAGCGGCAGAGGAGAAGGCGCTTTTCAGATTTCTCGACGGTCGTCAACTAAGGGCACATTAATTCATAATAGCAGAATGTGTACAGAGATGAACTGATTATACGCATGAGTCGCGTTCATAGCTGTAAACAACAATGACAAAAACACAGCAAATCCCTGGAATGGAATTCATGTATTGCACTGCGACCCTGAGGGACAGACAGCGGAGGAAGGAACAAAATAAAACTGTCAACATAAACAAGTCAGATGTTTCCGTTTATTGCTCAGAATATGCTCGTAATATCTCTCCGGAAACACAACAAACTTACTTAAAAAAACTTCTGCCTTCTGCGATGTAATGCTTTGCATTCTGGTGAAAATCAACCCATATCTCTTCCATCTTCAGGATCGGAGAGTAAGCCAAGCAGAAGCAGGCGGCGAGCCAGTGAAGGCTCTCACTACCAACATCTCTGCGAACCGAAAGGCTAGACGGCTGGAGGGGAATATAGGGAAGTGCGCTGTGGTGGGAAGCGTAACAGCTCGACCGTAGCGGTAGTAGGGGAGGGTGGGAACTAATCCGTGGGACTTCTTTCCGTGGCCTCAGTATAGGATATATATATATATATATATTTATATGTATATATATATCACTTCGTGCTACACATTCATCTAGTATATTTAACCTTCTCCAAGTTTTTATGATTATTAAACATTTTCGAGGGTGTGGAACTCAGAAGAAACTGCATAATGAGAAACTTAATAACTTGTACACTTCGCCAATAAAATTAAAATGACCAAGTCAAGGAAGATTGAATGGGCAGGATATGCAGCACGAATGA
>NW_019725001.1:524357-545482 GCF_002891405.2 Cryptotermes secundus | reverse complement strand
TGGGACTTCTTTCCGTGGCCTCAGTATAGGATATATATATATATATATTTATATGTATATATATATCACTTCGTGCTACACATTCATCTAGTATATTTAACCTTCTCCAAGTTTTTATGATTATTAAACATTTTCGAGGGTGTGGAACTCAGAAGAAACTGCATAATGAGAAACTTAATAACTTGTACACTTCGCCAATAAAATTAAAATGACCAAGTCAAGGAAGATTGAATGGGCAGGATATGCAGCACGAATGAAGAGAAGAGGAATTCATTTAGGATATTGGTGGGAAGACCGGAAGGAAAGAGACATGTAGGAAGACCAGGAAGTAGTTGGGTGGATAATATTAAAATATATATTAGTGAAATAGAATGGGGTTGTATGGATTGGATTGAACTAGTTCAGGATAGGGACCAGTGGATGTCTCTTGTGAACACGATATTATACCTTCGTGTTCCATAAAATATTGGTTAGTTCTTGAGTATCTGCATAACTGGCGGCTTCTCAAGGAGGACTCAGCACCATGAAATTAGTTAGTGAAACCCAGGGGATCATCTGATAGCAAGGATACAGCCCACAGTGGTTTGGAAATGGGGAATTGAACCTGAATACTTCGCGGCGAGTTTTAAATAATTAGCTCGAACTTCACAGAAAACACCGAAATATGTGGCTATCGGTTCCAGTATTATTCGTAAGGACTAGGCAAAGGTACAATGACAGTAACTGCCTGCTTGTAATGAAGCAGTAGTAGAACTACATAAGATTTCACACTTCAAGGATTCGTATATTCCGCTCATCTGTGGCGCCTTTATCTGCTGGATTCTTGCTGTTTTCTCTTAGACCCTGAAGATGGAATCGACATATTCCCCGCGATATAGCTTGGCTTTCTCCGTACTACAAGTCGGCATATTCCTGAAGACAAAACTTAAATTAAAATATTTTTCTTACATTTACATCGAAGGACTTATTTGATTATGTGGGTACATATATTTTTTTATTTATTAATTAAAGACTGGGTAACACAGAACTTAATTACAATTAAAAGTAGTTGGATAACTAATAAATAATTTTTTCTAAACCTAATATACTACGTGGGTACATATATAAACGTTTAATTGTCCCTGTACTTAATAGTTGCGCCATGAAGACATATGGAGGAGTCGAGGCAAAGCTCCACAGTTTCTAACTTCAATACTAGATGGACGTTAGTGGTTAGCTCATGCTAAGCGCAAGAGCCCTCGGTATCCATTGGACTGGAGGCTGTGTCGGCCACACAATCGGCCTAGACGCTATGGAGAAGAGATAAATCTCTTGCCCCTGCCGGGAACCGAACCCTGCTTGACCAGCCCCTAGCCGTTTCTATACCGACAGAGCTATCCCGGCTCCCAGGTACACATAAAATAGGCAAAAATGAAATTATAGACGCATTCATATATACAATAGCGAAGTGCTGGGGTGGGGGGGAAGCGAGAGAGAAGTTCGTCGTGTAAACTATCGCAACCCTCTGCGAGAGAATTTAGAGTCATCGCGTATCCTAGGGGATAATATTCAACTCCCTTTTTCTACTTTCCCCCTGCGCTTCTGCCTCAACGATCAGCGTTTTATGACCAACGTTGACATACACACCAGAGGATCATAAACCAATTTTCTACTCTCATTCTCTCAGTTGCAAACCCCTGCATTCCGCGTATCACGGCTGGATTTTACACACAAACCCCACATCAGCTCATTCCGTGCTCCCTGTCGTGCTGCGGAGAACTTGGATTTAAAGTGGTTTATGTCCACTTGTCAGGTTTGCATTGCCGGTAGCCGAGCTTGTGCAGTCGCAAGGAGTTTGTCTATTAGACATTACAGAGATATGGGCGGCTCAGGACTCTCTTCAAAGGTGCAAGGGAGGTTAGAAAATTTTGCGTTCAAACACGTTTAAGATGCTTAAGATATTTTTACTGATGGCTCTGGAGTGTTAGGGGTTGAAGAATATTCTTTACATTTTATTTTTCCGTGTTAGTACTAGGTATATTTCTCTTATTTAAGAGTAGGGTTAGGGCAGTCGGTATAGTGAGTTGGTAAGGACTGGAAGGTCGAAGGTTCGGTGTTAGGGTCCCGGTAGGGTTAAGATTTCTCTCCTCTTCACGTCGTCCAGACGGGCTCTGGGACCTACCCAGCCTCTTATCCAGTGAGTACCAGGGGTAAAGCGGCTGAGGCGTGAAGCTGACCACTCTCCTCCGTTTAGTGCTGAAGTCAAGAAACATGGATCTATACATCCACTCCCCCTTACGCTTTTATGGAATAGTGCTTACTTAGTTAAGCACAGGACAGTTTTACTATGTATATTGCCGCTATATAAACTCTGGGGACGGGCAGTTGTCTGGCTTGGCCCTTTACCACCGCGGCGGCCCTGGTCCGATCCCGGGTATGGCCAGGTGGGATTTGTGGTGAACAAAGTGGAGCTGGGGCAGGTTTTCTCCGAGAAATTCGGTTTCCCCTGCCAATCTGCATTCCACCAATTGCTCCACAATCACCCTCACCTATCATCTAGGGCTGGTACAATAGGCCAGAAGTGTCCGCAGCGCAAGGGACTTAATCCCACCCCATTAGCAATAAAAAAAGCCCTTAGTTCATGGGGGTTAGGGCAACCGCCCAGGGTTCGCACAATGATATCACGAAATTGCAAGAATGTTAATGCGCCGTGGCGGGTGTCAGGGAAACAAAACAGTATAAATGATTGCTTATTTGAATTAGCATTCCTTAGCCAATTCACGGCAATTCAAATTTCTGTCAGTTCGCCAGTCTGCCTTACCGTTGTTGTTCACTGCGCATTGTCTTCTTTTTCGTATGTCGCTTCCTGTCTGTATAAGTTCGATAGTGTTTACAGACGTACAGAGTGGCGCAAAAGTCAGCTAATCTAAACAAATCTTTCAAAATAACGGGAATATTCAGATTTAAACCTGGCAGTATGTTTAGAGTGGTATCACAGAGACCTCAGTTCGAGAAATTTTTGTAAATTAAGTAAGTAATAAAGGAATGTTAACGCATTTGGAGTGCGTATTTAACTAATCAGTTAACTGGCTTTTGGACTACCATGTACACCAGTCTAATAGACAACTTATAATATACAGTAAAACTTGGTTATAGCAACATCGGTTTCTGCGACACCTTGTCTATTGCGTCAAATATTCAATGGTACGAACTAATTCCTCATAAAGCAACTGTTTTTATACCTTGCTTAGTACGACATGCACAAATGCATCAACCTCGTATGTAACGTCATTTTCATTCCTGAATTTCTCTGATATGGACATTGAACGTAATTTAGAAAGTGTGTATTGGGCAAGTAACAGGAAACAGATGAAGATAACTGATTACTGTACTCGTATCTAGGTACAATAAGGCACAACAATTGATGTAATCTACTGTAATTTTGTGAGTAGGCCTACCTTTAATATACAGTATTAGTGCGGTGTGTATTGTCAGTGAAAAGCGCTGTAATATGTCTTTGATATTACACATTTGGGCAATTCCACGTTAATGTTACGTTAGTCTGTACTTAACTACGTATTTCACTAAAAAATGCAACATTTTAACTCGGTTTTTGGTAGATTTTTACGTGACTAACATAAGGCTACTGTGGAAGTGCCCATTTCGGTTACAACGACATTCGTTTATAACGACACTATTTTTAGGTCCCTTTGATGACGTTATAACCAAGTTCTACTGTATTTATATACCTCGCTGGTTTATTTTATTATCCACTACATATTTTGTCTCGAGAGAACTGTAATCATATTGGTGATCAGTATACAAGTCCAAGGTTTGTATCTTTCCTATAAAATATCAGTTTACTTAGTCTGTGGTTGGACCGGTTATCATACAGGACTACTATAAATGATTCATTCGTTTTTTAAAACGATATATTTTCCAAAGCATTAAACCTACAAATATGATTGAGATATAAAGAGAACCATAAACTCATAAAAGTTTTCTTTACACTCTACAAATGTTGTATGTGTGCCCCTTGGGTCACACGACACACGTCCAGGCGGTAGTCGAGCTCGTACCACACATTTTGTAGCATCATCCTGTCAATGGTCATCACTGCAGCATCGATGTGTTCCCTCAGCTCTAGTAGTGTTCTTGGCAGTGAGGAGTACGTAAACACGATCCTTAATGTACCCCCAGAGGGAGAAGGCACAAGGCGTTAGATCAGGTGATCTGGGGGGGCCAAGCGAACAGAGCTACGTCATCCTCACCAACACGCCCAATCGAGCGATGCCGAAGTTCATTGTTTAGGTAGCGACGAACATTGATGTTCCAGTGAGGGGTGCCCCGTCTTGTTGGAAGACAAAATCCCCGGAATCAGCAGCCAGTTGTGGAAACAACCATAACTGCAACATATCTAGGTAAGATTACCAGTCACAGTTTTCTCACAAAAGAAAAACGGCCCATACAGCTTTGTCTGTGACATTGCAGAGAAAACATTCAGCTTTCGTGAATATCTTTCAAGTGCTACAATTGCACGAGGATTTTCAGTGCCCCACAATCTCACATTGTGATGATTAACCTTCCCGGATAAATGGAATATTGCTTCATTGCTGAATATCAACTTGGCGGCGAAATCTTCATCCTCCACTGCTTCCTGCATTGTCACGCAAAATTCCAGGCGCCGGCCATAATCTTCCGGGTTTATTTGTTGCAGGAGCTGCAGACGGTACGGTTTGAAATGTAACCGTCGTCGCAAATTCGTCCATACAGTTTGCTGCGGTAGTCCAAGTTCGCGGCTTGCTCGGACCGTTGATTTTTGTGGACTACGCACAAAACTTTCCCTCACACTCTTCACTGTTTCATATGGCACATTTGGTCGATCGGTGCTTTTCCGTTTACACAGACAACCAGTGCCCTTAAATTGCCGATACCACCGCAAAATGCTTTGTTTACATGGCGGTTCTTTACCGTACTCTCTTTTGAATGCGCGTTGCACTGTTATAACAGACGAACATCTCGCATATTCCAACAAACAAAAACTCTTTTCTTGCTTTGTCGCCATTTTGTAAAGGCACTGAACTCGTGCTACCAACTGGTGCATGTAATGCAAACTTGGTGAGTTTCGGTTCTTATTATATATCAATCATATTTGTATGTGTAATATTTTGGAAAATATAGCGTTTTAAAAACGAATGAATATTTTATAGTATCCCTGTATTTGGACTCTCTCGATATGACTTTGTAAGCGATAGCTAAAATAATGAATTTAAACATAGTGAAATTGAAATAGAGAAAACAGTTCACTAACTGAAAGTTGATGTAGTGAAATACGGGACCTGTTATTATTTAAATCAGTTTCTTGTTATTATTTGAGTAAAAATTAATTTTACAAGAGCGAATTGATTAAGTACTTTACGGCTTATTTTAGTTTCAGAATACAAAGACAGTTCAAAGATTCTCATGACACTACAGTGAAGTTTTTTAGTAATGTCGCTTTTTCTGTGTGTTTTTTTTATTTTTGAGCACTATCAGAATTAGAAGGTAAAATCGAACAGGATGAGATAGGCTGGAATGTAGCACGCATGTGAGAATAAGAAGGAATATAAGATTTTGGTGGGAAAGACAGAAGGAAAGTGACCAGCATGTAGGTCTAGACGTAGATGGAATAACAATATTGAGGTGGATCTTAGAGAAACAGACTGGGGTGATGTGCACTGGATTGATGTGACTCAGGATAGGGACCAGTGGAGCGCTCTTGTGAATATTGTAATGAACCTTCGGGTTCCATAAAATGCTGGGAAGCTCTTGAGTAGCTACGCAACTGGTGGCTTCTCAAGAAGGGCTCAGTTTGTTGTAGTTAGTTAGTTACTTAATTATTTAGTGCATTTCCTTGTTGCTTGTGCATAACACTAACTAAAATGTGTATTATTATGTAAGTGTAACTGAACTATTGTTAAATTTTATTTGTGAGCAGGGGTTGCCGTTTTCATGAGGTATTTTGAAAAGTATTAGCTCTTCTTATTTGGTTGTGCACTTTATGAAGTGAGGATGGATTCAGCTGTCTACATCAGCGAGATACAAACAAGGTAAATTTCTGTAAGATTTGAGGTTTTCAAGACGGTGACTATGAAGAAAGCAGTCTTCTGGGATGTGACACCGTGTAGATGTGGTGTTAACCGACGTTTCGGAAGAACGTATCGGCTCCATCTTCAGGGTAGAAGTAAAAATAAGAAAATCCGCAAGGGAAGAGACCCTGAGAACTGGTACAAGCAGACAGCAGTCTGTACAACAATAACCGAGAGCCACTGCCGCAGTAAGGCGTGCGCTCAGAAACTAATAAGGAGCACTCTGTGATGTCCCTGCCTAAAATATTTTTCAGTATACTGCATACCTTGGTTAAAGGTAGAGTTAAAGGTTTCTCTGTGTTCAACTAATTGAGCACTGTGCCATGAAGGCGTAAGGGGGAGGGTATGTGTAGATCCACATTTTTTTCACCTCAACACTAGCTTCAGGTGAAGGGTCAGGTTCACGCCCCGGCTGCTTTCCCCACAAGGAAGTGCCTCCTGTACCCATTGGATAGGAGGTTGGGTGAATCCCAGAGCCTGTATAGACCACGTGGAGAACATAAAATTCTTGACACTACTGGGACTAGAACTCCGACCCCTTCGTCGTCCAGCCCGTAGGCAGTCGCTATAGTGACTGCGCTATCCCGGCTCCTCACGTCCAGCCCGTAGCCAGTCGCTATACTGACTGCGCTATCCCGGCTCCTCACGTCCAGTCCGTAGCCAGTCGCTATACTGACTGCGCTATCCCGGCTCCTCACGTCCAGCCCGTAGACAGTCGCTATACCGACTGAGTTATCCCGGCTCCTCACGTCCAGCCCGTAGCCAGTCACTATAGTGACTGAGCTATCCCGGCACCTCTTCATACCTTGAGCAGACAACTTTATGGACGAGGTGCCATGTTTGTTCAACAAGATTTCTGATATGGTGGTATTCTTGTCTACTGAGAGCACGACATTGGAACTCTCTGATTATAAAGTAATTAGACATGCCACTATTTGGTGACAAGGCAACCGCAGACATTTCCTTCTGTCGCTCTCTGTCTCTTTCCTGGTGCTCCCACTTGGAGCATAGGGCATCCGTGAAACGCTAAGAGAGTCCGTAGGACTCCTTGGACGAGGGATCAGCCCGACGCACGGCTTCTACCTACACAGGACAACACAAACACAGAATAAACGCAGGCATCCATGCCTTGAGTTGGATTCGAACTCACGATCCCAGTGTTCGAGGGGGAGAAAACAATTCATGTCCTAGACAGCGTGGCTACTGTGATCCGCCAAAGATATTTCAGACAGACAATATTTCGTCTGCTTCCTCATGCGTCTTTTTGGCATGATGATCAGGAACAGGAAAAATTTGTACAAAAGTACTCTATTGATTGCTGACTTCGTGTGTGTGTTGTTTCTTGCACATGCGCAGTAAATGCGCAAGAGAAATATAGCGTATTTGGAGGCCTTGTGGGATTGGAAGAATTAAATTGTAATTTTCTTCTTTTTTATTGCTAGTGGGGTGGGACTGCGGCCATTTCTGGCCTATTGTACCGACCCCAGATGATTGGTGAGGGTGATTGTGGAGCAATTGGTGGAATAAAGATTGGCAGGAGAAACCGAAGGACTCGGAGGAAACCTGCCCCAGGATCACTTTGTCAACCACAAATCCCACTTGACCAGACGCCGGGATCGAACTCGGGCCGCAGCTGTGGGAAGCCAGCGGCTAACCGCTTGAGCTATGGCGCGGTCCAATTTTCTTCTTAGTGCCAATCCTCCATCAAGTGCATTGCAGTTTGTGGGCTACTTTCCTTTCTTAACGACAGCCGATTTTTACAAAAATGGATTGAACATTATGTGAGTAGAGGTCTCTATAGTCGTTATTCTCAGCTTCCTGCAATCAGAAGAAACATGAAGATGGGCTCGCAAATTTGCAANGAGCAATTGGTGGAATGAAGATTGGCAGGGGAAACCGAAGGACTCGGAGGAAACCTGCATCACGGCCACTCTGTCAACCAAAAATCCCACTTGGCCAGACCCGGGATTGAACTCGGGCCGCAGCTGTGGGAAGCCAGCGGCTAACCGCTTGAGCTATGGCGCGGTCCAATTTTCTTCTTAGTGCCAATCCTCCATCAAGTGCATTGCAGTTTGTGGGCTACTTTCCTTTCTTAACGACAGCCGATTTTTACAAAAATGGATTGAACATTATGTGAGTAGAGGTCTCTATAGTCGTTATTCTCAGCTTCCTGCAATCAGAAGAAACATGAAGATGGGCTCGAAAATTTGCAAGGTGGGAACGGAAGTAGCGTCACCGAATTTAGAAGTTTGGAATGACGTACTGTAAGAAACATTCGAAAAGTATTCATAATAATACTATTATTAATACAGTATAATTATTATATTAAATAATATAATTTGGTCTGCTCGAAAAGTTACCTTAGTTTCTCGTTTCATGGCCCTAAATAACAACCTGTCGCAGCTGCTCTATTCTATTACGGCCCTACAGCCCTTAGGTGGACCTTGACCCATCTTTCTGTTTCTTAATCTATACACAGTCGGTAGTACTCCCTGGACGGGAGATCAGCCTGTCGCAAGGCCGATATCTACACACAGATCAACACAAACACAGATTAAACTCACACAAACTTCCATTCTTCGAGTGTGATTCGATCCAACGACCCCAGTTTTCGAGCGGGCGAAGACGGTTCTTGCTTTATACCGCTCGGCCACTGTGATCGGAGAATTATTGCAGCTACACATGTGGTATTTGTTATAGAGACAGACCGTAAATATACCCACGTTAGATGTTTATAAGTGTTGTGCACACGGCGGCAGTGAGAATCCAACTTTTATCTGGAATGTACTGACACAATTTTATACCCTGAAGAGAGATGCAGCAAATCCCTCCTAAACGTTAGTAACAGCGTAGCACATTACATGTTTCCGTAACCAAGAAGACCTCAAGTTTAGTGTGTTAAGCGTCATTAAATACACAATCCTACACATTCTCCATGGAGTTTGTTCCAGCCAAAACGTTTAGTCATCTGCGAGGGATGTACCTTCCCATAAGCCATTTTTCTGTAAACCCGACTTCTCACATCTCTGCGTCATCTAGACCGGTCTGTTATCTATCTCTCGGGTGTCATGGACAATATCGTCACATATCCTTTCACCCTACCATCAACTACAAGTCCTTTCCTCGCTTCCTTTTGCCGCCAGAAGAGCTGAGCAGGAAGGAAACTTGAAACGAAGAATAGTGGAACAAAAACAGAATAAGAATGTATAGAAACACGGTAAACATAGGGAAGATAACGCAAGGGAAGATAATGGTCAAAACGTGATGAAAAGAACCCACTGAGAAGAATACAACGGATATTTTCGTCCATCTTCACAGGATCCTGCCTGACTTTCCTACCCCTCCTTAGCACACCAGAGACAGAAGCTTATCCGTACACTCAAGCACGCGCTTCTTTGTGTGGGGCAATTCTACGTGAGGAAAATGACCATCAGGTAATTCTCACATTGTACTTTGATAAATGCTGAATGCCCTTTATTTCATATTCGAACCCCCCCCCCCCCAAAAAAAAAAATATGGAGCATGACGATATGAAAATCACATATAAACAAGAAGATAGGATTTGATTGCAGGGTTGAGCGTTTAAATCTCCTTGGACTTCTATCGTCTTCCATACGTTTTACGTTAGAACTAACTGGCTTAATTACTTCATGGAGCAGTCCTTTAGACAATCCAACACAAACCCAGCTACTAAGCAAACTTCCCGCCTTCCATAGAATCCGGCGGCTCATTACCGTGCCCACAAGAGACAACCGTTGGTCATATCCCAACCAGGGGAATAAAACTAACACAGTAACCCACAGAATTTCTTGAAGATTCATCTTAATATTAGCCTGTCATATACGACTAGGGGACCGGAATAGCTTTTCTATTCTGGACAGCATCCATACCAGCCCTGGGACCCACCCATGTCCCTACCTAATGGGTACCGAGGGTTTTCCAGGGGTTAAAGCTGTCAAGGGAGTGAAGTTGACCACTCACCCTCACTTAATGCCGAGGTTAAGATTGGTGGAACTCTAAGGTTCTAAGGCTAATAAATTAAGCAGGGGAAAACTTTCTTTTTATTTACTATATACTACTAGGCCTTCCAAGTGATTTCCTTTCTTGGGAATTTTTCTGATATAAATTTTGTACATATCTGTCATAGCTCAGGCCGTTAAGTCTCCGATTTCCCCACTTCGCAGGCCCGTCTTAGATCCCAGGTCAGGTCATGTGAATTTGTAGTGGACAAAGTGGCCCTGGGGCGAATTTTCTCAGAGTACTTCGGTTTCTCGTCTCTGGGTTGTTCCTCCAAGTGCTCCAGATTCATTGCTCACAGTATCATCTGACGCAGTACAGTGCCGATATTGGCAGAGTCGTGAAATAGCCAACTTAAGAAATAAAAATTCATCATTCTCAGCGCTGTCATGCCCCACCCACATCATACTTTCTGATCTGAATACTCTCACAGCTCGTGGCGAAGACTACGAAGTATGAAGCTCTTTTTTACATGTTTTTCTCCAGTATCATACATTAATATGCCTCTTAAGTCTACCGCGGTGCCTGGATAGCTCAGTCGGAATGGCGACGGGCTATGGTCAAGGAGATCAGGGTTAAATCCCCTGTAGAGCAAGAGATTTTTTCTTCACCGCGGTGTCCGGACCGGCTCTGGGATCCACCCAGCCTCCTATCCAAAGGACCCTTGAGCACTTTACCTAGGGGTAAAGCAGACGCGGCGTAAAACTAACCACTCACCTCCATCTAGTGCGCTAGGCCAAGAATAGTTGAGCTATATCTCCATTCTCACATAAGCTTTGTGAAGTGGTGCTTAATTAATTAAACAGAGGTACAACTTTACATTTTCTGATACCATCAGCGTACCGTATTGAAGATATGCATCTACTCTTACTAACCTGCGGAGTTAACTTAGTCAGTGTTCAGACCAAACTGTCCCGCAGTACACTCTAATAAGACAGGATACTCTCTGGAGCACTCGATGTTGGAGAAAAGGCACCAATATCCCTGCAGGGACTGTCCAGTGTGTTGTCCTCAATAGACTATCGTGGGTTAACAGAGAGCCGTCGAAAAAGGGCTCCGAAATCACAATATCTAGGGCTTAAACACAACTGACATAGCTGGTCGGCGGTTCAAGGCTATCCAGTCAATATTGCATAGAAGTATTCTAATGTTACCGCATGTTTGTACGTGTATGTGAATAAATGTTTTGCAGGCTATCATGTTGTGTGAGACGCAAAGCAGTGGCAGAACTTCGGTTGCTGATAGGTCCGTCCGGCCAGCGCTGGACTGGCAAATGTCGCTGCCGTATCAGAGCACTTCTGCTTCTAATCCAGGAGATCGGAGCTCAATTCTTGGCCCGGAGACCAGTCATCCTGACTCGGTTATTTTATGGTTTTCTTCAGTACTTCAGGGAAATCCTAAAATAATAATACGCGTATCTTAAGACATTACGACATCTCTTTTACATTCGAATTCATTATTCACCACTCATATTGTGACGTGTTGCGCAATGGTAATAGGCAGGTCAACATTCTCCCCTCTTACCGTCCCCCTCTGTGTAGCCTCTAGCCACACCGGTTGGTCGCTACTCTTTACCTTCATTCCTTTCTCTTGTTGTTCTCGCCACTGCCGTCGTTGGTCGTGGAGCTTGCAGCTAGGTCGGTTTTACCTGGCTCCACCGCTTCTCCAACTCCACCACTTCTCTTCACTATGGAAAGGGGTATTATGTCCGGGACTTGGACTGGATGGTCTATGGGCGCCAGCAACTGTGGATACAGCTGCGAAGTGAAGGGAAAGGTGGACGGGGTGGGAGCTGATGGTGATCGGGCTAGTAGTGGTTGGCGTGAGACTCTGGCTCGGATCGTTTAGGGCCTTACTCCGACGAGGAGGAAAAAAAACACGCTGAACACACAAACACTTGGCACCAATTAACTTTATTGATTGTTTTATCTGAGCGCCACTGAGATACACTTCAGTGCGTTACTCTACTATGATCTCCACCCGTTGTTCGAACACTTATTTCCTTAACAAACGATGGAGAGGGCTAGCTCCGCGTCCGGCGAGTTTAACTGTTCTTACGAGACTCTCCAAAAGAACTGACTCTCTGTTTTTGAAGATTCAGAGGTCCTGCCAAAATTTGAGGAACGCCTCGTTGCCATCTTCCAAATCTCCGGGTTGGCTGAATTTAGAAGGGGGAGGGGTTCGATAGATTTCTCGTTCCTCCAACGGTCAGCTGTTTCGCGGCGAGAGTTGGGGTTCACACGCTTTCACCGTCTTTCTGACCCTGGGTGGATTGAGAGGGTTCAATCTAACGGTCTCCTAAGGGTAGGTCCGTGATGAATCAGGAGTTGAAAATTGGTACCGTTCCTCTACTAATGAAACAATTCGCCGCTCCTTTCTAAAAGCAGTTTTTAACATTTGGAGAGTTATGACCGTTAGAGGGCCACCTCTCTCTAGTGACAAAAGTCCTTTTCAATGTCTTTTGGACAGATCCCTCTTATTAGTACATATGGCGCTTTCTAAAAGTAGGGAGAGTGTCGGGCTGGTTTGGGTTTAGTCCGGGGATTGCGACCCATCATAAACTTTACCATCCCGGAACTGCGAAAGGGTTCAGGCCCCGTTGGTTGGAGTGGGGTGTGAGATATTGCCTCTGCTTTGATGTAGCGACAAGTACCGACACATGTGAACAAAACATTGTAGTCCTTTGCATTGTGCGGTTACACCCCCCCCACCAGTGGTGACGCGCCGAGCGGAGCCGAAGTTAGTCGAGTCCCAGCATCCTGGTAGGTGCGCAACGCGAGTCAACAGCGGTGACGTCACCAAGGGATGCCGCGGTTGCTAGGCAGCAGTAAACAACTCCGGACAGCGTTGCTAGCAACACGGCACCAGACAACAATGGTGCCTATTACGTGGCTGTTTCTTGAGTTGTCCGGAACGAGGCTACATAAGGGACAGCGAAGGCTATTCAGAGTTAGTTAAAGTGCATCAGCGGCCGAAGACAGTTNTTTTTTCGCATTATAAAAACGCCTGTACCGAGAGAACTGAGCGGATTAGAATTTTTTTAAAAATTTTTTTGTAGTATGAAAATATGTATAAATAAATGTACAAAATATAATTTTTTTTAAAAATGGTGAGCGACCTTTCTGGATGATTTCACATGGAATGACCCTATATCAAATACAGCGTGAAGTTATTTGTCGCGTTACCAACAAAACACGTAACAATATAATACGAGATATTGTAGCTTGTAGACTCGACGCTAAGTAATTACTTTGTAAACAAGGCCCATTCCTAGGCAACACATTCCTACCACGCACCAATTGACTAACTGGGAAGAAGCCTTCTCTGCGCTATCCGTGCGGCAGCTGCGTGACGGAACAATAGAAAAATATTTGTAAACGGTGTTTTTCTTGCGGATCGTGCCAAGGTGTTCAATCAGGATAAGTCTAGAATTTAGTTAGTTGTGAGTGAGTCACTGGCCATTAAGGACGTGAACATGGGAGCTGAGGAAGCTACGGCGTTGAAAGCCGTTACCAGGTGACAACCGATGAAGGTACAGAAGACTAAGAAAGCTTAGTGGGTACTGTAGTGAATTGTAGAGTGTGTGAATTAGAGATAGCGCCATAGTCAGCAATCCAAACCCCATCTATAGTCACCCCAAACCGTGACAATATTTTAAGTTCAGAATGAGCTGAGGAAGAGCCTTCTGAAGCTACGACACAAAATCATCAAATGCTCTTATATAAGCTGAGCTATTACAAGCGTCGTTGAATGGACCATATATGTAAAGAGAGGATATGAGACAGCCTGAGACCTGAAACGGTCGTGGTATATGTCGCTACATCTCTCTTTTCAATTTTAATTGTTTTTATATGAAACTATAACACATCTATAATGTTACTTCTATTTCATATTTGTGAAATTTGGTGTCTGTCCCTAAGGGAAGGACGTAAACAGAGGTTTCACTTACTTACTTACTTACTTACTAGGCCGCACCATAGCTCAAACGGCTAGTCACGGGCTTCCCACCACGGCGGCCCGGGTTCGATCCCGGGTCTGGTCAAGTGGGAATTCTGGTGTACAAAGTGGTATTGGGGCAGGTTTTCTCCGAGAACTTCGGTTTCCCCTGCCAATCTTAATTCCACCAAATGCTCCGCAATCACCCTCACCTATCATCTGGGGCTGGTACAATAGGCCAGAAGTTGCCTCAGGACAAGGGACTTAGTTCCACCCCACTAACAATAAAAAATACTACTAATGGAGCTGAGCCCTTCTGGAGAAGCCGCCAATTTTGCAGCTACTCAAGAATTTCCCAGCATTTTATGGAACCCGAAAGTTCACTACCATGTTCACAAGAGCCCTCCACTGGTCCCTATCCTGAGCCAAATCAATCTAATCCATATCATCCCATCCTCTCTCTCTAAGAACCATTTTAATATTGTCTCGTTACTTCTGGCTTCCCCACCAATACCTTATAAGCATTCATTTTCCCCCCTATACGTGCTATATAAGAGTACAAGTTATGAAGCTCTTCATCATGCAGTTTTCTCCAACCTCCTGTCACTTCATCTCTCTTCGGTCCAACTATTCTCCTCAACACCCTGTTCTCAAACACCCTCAGTCTATGTCTCTCCCTTAATGTCAGAGACCAAGTTTCATACCCATACAGAACCACAGGCAAAATTATAGCTTTTTATATTCTACTTTATATGTTTTTGGACGGCAGACGAGAAGATAAAAGGTTCTGGACTAAATGGTAGCAAACATTACCCGAATTTAATCTCCTCTTAAAACAGAGAGTGTACCGGAACAATATAACAGAGCAGAATGTTCGGAGTTAGGATGGAAATAATTTGAACATTTAGAAAATTACATAATGCAGAGCTTCATTAATTCCATTCTGGTATGGTCGGGGTTGTATACCATGCATAAGGGATTTGGAATATTTATGCACAGGTTAGTCTAAGGACCTGAAGTAAAGATACAACTTTCTGAGCGCCTAGATAACTGGAAGCATAATATTAAAGCAGATCTATAATAAATAGTGTGTAATGGCGTGATCTGGATTCGCCTGGTTACGAATAGGGTAAGATGGTAGAATATTATCGACAGAGTACTTAACCGTGCGGTTTAATATCAGATGGAGGAGTTCGCATTTGAAAATGACAACGTATTCATGAAGGATATATTTGTCAAATACCTGTATCAAATCATCTAATTCAAAGTAGGCTTTTATTAGCCTGTTCCATCTCAGATATTATCCTCCAATCGTCTTCTTCTTTGACACTTACATTCTCCCTCCTTGTGCTCCCAATTTGGGGCATGGGGCTGACTTTTCATTTTCATGATCATTTTACAGACGGTAGGACCCCTTGGAGGGTGATGAGCTCGTCGCAAGGCCTCTACCTAAACACAGGAAAACACAAACACAGAATAAACACATACACACACAAAACATCCATATCTTATGTGGGATTCGAACCCACGGTCCCGGCTTCCGAGCGAGCGAAGACAGTGCATGGCTTAGACCGCTCGGCTACCGTGACGGGATGTCACTCATTACATTATATAAAAAAGTGAAAGCCATCCCTTTAACAGGCCCTGGAGTCCCGTAGGATTGTGAGACGTCGAGGCTCCAACATTTTCCAGAAAATCTGTTCACAGACGGCAGTGAGCTTGTCAGTCTTATCCGCCGTCCGTCCTCTACGCCCAGGAAGAATCTTTGTATTCATTTCTGTCAAAGTCTGAATCGAACCCAGGGTCATAATGCGGCTGGAAGGATTAGGTCAATTGAGAAATCCTATGACATCATCCGGAATCGAACTCGCGACCTCCCGGCATGTAGCATGACGCTTCAAGTAACTACTCTACCGCGTGTTCCCAGTATAGATATGCAACATATTTAATATTGCTCTACTATTGTTTTGCCATTAAGTTAGAATTGGAGCATCCTCTTTTATTTTTCATTTTATAAACGACCTCTGGCGTTACAGGTCCTGTCCAGCAGTCTGTCTCCTACTGCAAAGTTTGCGCTGTTGCTCCCCAGGGAAGGACGTGGTGGGTTTCCCCTTGTAACTGCAGCTACATGAAAACACACTGTATTCATCAATCATAGTCAACTATGCACCGCGCTTCGTGGTTTCCTACATAAATCAGAGTTTGGCAACATACACGTAACAATACTGCGTAGTGCAAGCCGGCAGGCTTCCTCCTATGCTGTTCACATTTTCACTAGCTAAACCCGGTTTCGACATCCAACGTAACTCTCTTCGCATGCCATGAAAGCATTAACACTTTAAAGACCGGATTTTTTAAATAATATAAAACGTTTCAGTTCGTACCTCACAGAAAACACACTACTTCTCCACTACAAGAGCGTCTGGTTAATGCTGTTTAAGGAAAAAGTCACTGTTTTTGTAAGAATCATACAATACACACAGATACACTCTGTGGACAGAATGCAGAGTTAAAGCAAGTGGTATATATAGTAACCATTGTGTTCTAAGTGCTTAGTTATACTTACTATATTATTGATTGTCTTCGTGAGTAGTTATGCCGTGTGGATATAGATGATATTGCCGACGTTTCAGGAGTAAATGTTCCTCTTTTCAGGATCCCACTTCGATTCTAAAGGAGACAACATATATGTCTGAACGTCACCAATCCCAATATGAACATATTATAACCACACAAGAAAGAAATAGAAACAGAAAATTAACCGCAGGGAAACCTTTAAATAACTAATTACCGTATTTACGCATGTATAGGCCGCACATTTTTTGCCAAAAATTCAAGAGGAAAACTGGGGTGCGGCTTATATTCGAAATATTCGAAATCACACTTCATTAAAAAAATATATATTTGCCAAATTTCGGAATAATTTCTACTCCTGAAATAATATTCCAAGAAAATTATTTTTTTTATAATTTCTGTCTGAAAATTGTGCTGCGGCCTATACACGCACGCGGCCTATACATGCGTAAATACGGTATTAAAATTTAATATAAGGCATTGATATCACAAAATTCTTGAAGTTGAGGGCACGCGGTAGCGTAGTTGGTTGAGGCACTATGTTACAAACCAGAATGTCGCGGGTTCAAGAACCGATGAGTTCATTGAATTTTTTTCAATTGATCTAATCTTTCCAGCTGCACTATGACCCTGGGATCGACTCAGCTTCTAACAGAAATGAGTACCAGGAATGTCTTGGAATATTCTTGGCGGTAAATGGTGGCCGGCGCGTGAGGCTGATAATTTTACCGCCATCTATGAGCCGATTGCCTAGATAATGTGGGAACCTCAACATCTCACAACCCTATGGGCCTCAACGACCTGTTACAAGAATAGCTATACTTCATATTTTTTTAACCAGATCAATTCAAAATTCGTCTGGGATTGCCACCAAACTCTCATGGAACTGGCCAAACATAAGAGACTACAACTGATATGGGTGCCAAGGTATGAAGGTATTGCTGGAAACGAAACAGGAGATCAATTGGCTAAGATTGGAGCTGAACATTCGTTCATAGGACCTGAACAATCCTGTGGCATCTGTATAGGAGTTGCCAGACAGGCAATCAGGGAATGGACTAACGTGAAGCACAAGAAATACTGGGGATCTTTGACTGGACTCAGGCAAGCAAAGGGACTCATACGAGGACCTTCTATTAAGAGGGCGAAGGAACTGTTAAAGTTAAACAGGAACCAGTTACGATGGGTGGTAGGACTACTTACAGGACACTGCCACCTGAAAGGACACCTCTTCAGACTGGGACTAAGTGACAGTCCCACTTATGAGAGGTGTCAGGAAGAAAACGAAACAACCACACACGTCCTGTGTGAATGTGAGGCCTTAGCTTATTTAAGACTACGTCACTTGGGTCAATACTTTATGGAACCAAGTGACTATTTTGACGTCCCCGCGCTCAAAATCCTACTCTTCATCAGAAACGCGGGGTTGCTGAAGGGATAATGAAAAGGGGAAGCACAACAGACCATTGTAGGTCGCGGTGCAAGCGCCGAGAAGGACCACCCCTTATACATTCATTCATACATTTTTTACTTTACATTCTTAAAGTTAACATTCTTCATTTTCTTAATAATTGAAAGGATTAATTATGAGTCACAATGTATTTAAATGTGAACATAATCACAAAACCAGAATATATTCCCTGCAGTCTCCTGTGTGTTGTCATGGCTGTGACTCTAAACTGTCTTCTAGGATGTAACGCAGTATAATGAGAAGTTTAGCGACGTTTCGGAGAAATTTTCGGCCTCTACTTTCAGGGTAAAAGAGTAGACCCGCCGAAAAATTCAGAGTCAAAGTCACGTTAAGACGGATATTCAATCAGTTGGTGTCAAGCCAATTCTGGACCAAATGATCAGATTTTAATTTTTATCCAGCAATTTGCGTGGTTGTCATCGACGTGCGTATTCTCTGAAACGAGGACTGGTCATCCAAATTATTAAAAATCAAGATTCAGCTACAAATATTAACAAAAAATACAATTTTACGTGTAAGTTTTGCTCAATATGTCCCTTAACAATACAGTTTATTGTTAAATACACAATATTTATAATTTCACGTGTGTGATTCCTACACGGTACTAAAGCCGACTTTGGGAGAAGCGGTCCGCATATAGGGAGCCGGGCGGTTTGGATAGGAGCTCTGGAATAAGATTTGGGCGCCATTGTTTGGGCCGTCTTCCTATTCTTTCTAAACCGTCCTTCCGCCAACCCCGCTGTTGGCTCGCTCAGTACCCCTCTCCCCACCACCCGTCTCTCCGTATCCATCGTCGGCTTAGACTTTTACTTTGAAGATAGAAGTGGCACGTACCTCCTAAACGTTGATAAACTTCTATCAGACTACACGGTGCCACATTACACGACAGTTCCTATCTTCTCAGTCACATCTTCAACTCGTGTCGTTAGATTTATTAAACGTAATCCAAAAAGTGGGGTCCACCCACCCTCCTATCCATTGGTAGTGGCGGTTCTTTCCTCGGGGTAAGGCGACCGGGGCATGAAGCTGACCACTCACACCAATCTTGTGCCTAGATCAAGAATTTTGGAGCTGTACCACCACTCGCCGGGCCTCGCGGTAGCGTAGTGATTAAGACACTATGCTGCAAGCAGGAAGGTCGCGGGTTCAAGTCCCGATGAGGTCATTGGATTACTTTCAATTGACATAATCCTTCCAGCCGCACTATGGCCCTGAGGTTCACTCAGCCTCTAACAGAAATGAGTACCAGGAATTAATTAAATAATTTTCCTGGCCGGCGCGTAAGGATGACAACCTTACCGCCATCTTTGAGCCGATTGTCTAGATAGTGTGGGAGCCTCAACGTCTCACAACCCTACAATTCTACAATCTTATTTCGACGGCAGAAACCGTGTTTGTGTCCCATTGTTATGGTTACACCATAATTCTTGGCAAAAATAACCCCTTGGCATTTTCTACGAATTGATTTATACTGTCATCCCGTATCCAGGTAACACGACAAGAAATTAATTGGTTCCGGATTAAGTGAAGCTGTTTATTGGATAAGTCTTTCCAAATATAATCACAATCACTGAAATAATATCTTCTAGACGACGTCACCCGACTAGTCTGTCGTCTTCTGGTTCTTAGCTGAGCTGGTTTCTTCTGCTCTCAGCTCTGCTCCCTTCACATGTGTTCTGTTCTCCGTTCTGTTCTAGTCAAAGTCAAAGTCAAAGTCAGTCAGTCACTGTCGAGCCGAATCTGGGGCTTATGACCAGACATTTATTACTGTTTGACAGTTTCGGTGAGTTCTACTCTGTTCTGTTTTGTTATACTCGTCAGTCGGACGGCCTAGAAGACACTTTGTTCAAGGGTACCGTTTCACGTGTTCTATGCACCAGTAGCTAGTGTATTCGTTGCCGCGGGAACTTCACTAGTTCTGGTTTTCATTTCCGTGGTATCGTCTCTCATGAATGCGTTGTCCCGTAAGCATGTTTAATTGTCACCGAGACAACGATGCGGAAACGTGGATACCGAGACGTTACCTAACAACTGACTCCCACTCGGACTCAGATATTCTGGCTTTTAGGCGGTATGCGACAATACTGATATTTATTGATGTTATTCTTTGGAAATATTCTCATTTATTTAGATAACATTTATAGCACTATTAGTGCCTATTGTAACCGTTCCACTGCCGTGCTGCCTATTTAAATGTGATTTATTTTATTACTTTGAAATTTAATTGTTAGATGTAAGGACATGAACAAGTGTAGCTGACAATTTTCTATGAGCTATATAGAGAAGCAGAGTGATGGGTTTACAGCCCAAGCCACGTTACACATTCGTCACTTTTTGACAGGAGTTCGTTAAGACAGAATTTCTTCACCCCTTTGTAAGAGTTAAAGTGATTGGAGGAATGTCTAATTAGAATACCTCTAAATTTTAAACTGACCAATCACGGAAATTTGAGTGTGTGATAGAACAGGAACGCTGGTAAAATCCAGGACTTGGAGGTCCGGGGAAGCGTCAGTTGTCAGCGGCAGTCGAAAACCGGGAGTCGAAAAACCAGACGTGAAGTCGGAAATCAGGACTCGAAAGGACAGACGTGAAGTCACGTACGGGGCTATCTAGATCAGAAGTAACTTTGTAGTAACAAGCTGTAATGATAAAGTATAATAATCTGTTGTGAAGTGTGAAACCACGGTTAGGAGTATAATAATAATATTAAACAGGACGAGCTAAATTTAGAAGATAGCAAAGAATCCGACGGTAACAAGTGTTTGATAAATTGTAAAATGAAAATGTCGCAACTGATCAAGTAAAATAATAATACCTCTTAAGTTCAAGTGTGGTGGTGTTGCATAATGGTGTCCTACCTGCCTTTCTAAGTGTGGCCCGTTAAGACCTTGAGACAGAGAACTCAGCTCTACCGCTCCCAACAACCTCACCCTTGTTAATCCTATCAACCCTGAGAAACTTAATCCTACCAACCCTGAGAAGTTTAATCCTAACCCTGAGAAAATAAATTAAGAAGAAAT